>NW_027205182.1:0-30000 GCF_024711535.1 Dipodomys merriami | reverse complement strand
GGCAGCGGCCTCCTTTCCTCCTGTCAGCACACGCGCAGTCTGCAGCACTATTTATAGAAATCATTTGTGATCGTACTTGGGCCTTCGGGCAGACGTGCTGGCCTGCCTCTGCTCACCACCTGCAGGCATCCTGTCTGCCCCATGCACTGCCATCACATGTAGTAAAACTTCATTTTTTATTCTCCTGTTGGTATCTTATTGCTATTGCTATAATAAAAAAAAAAACTTCATTTCAATTATTTGCTAAAGCTAAAGCATTGGTTGCACCTTAAGAAGTAGTGAGAATGCAAAAATATAACATAAAATAGAATACAATAAAATTTAAAATAGAATAATAGAAAATAAAATGATAAAATAGGAACAGAAAAATCTGTTCTCTATCATTGGTAAAGAAGGACAGGAAAGATTTCAAATGACTTCCATTCTGTCAGTTCCTCTAATGAATTTTGATTAAGCAAAGAACCTTTTCAGAAGAGTAGTTAAAATAATAAGGCCTCTTTAAAAAAATGTATCTGTTTTTATTTTCACCCATGTACATTGAATATTATGACTGTATGTGGCCATGCTTACTTTTCTTTCTTTTTTTTTTTTTTTTTTTTTTTGGTGGGTCATGGGGCTTGAACTCTGGGCCTGAGCACTGTCCCTCGGCTCATCAGCTCAAGGCTAGCACTCTACCACTTTGAGCCACAATGCCACTTCCAATTTTCTGGTGCTCAAATGGAGATAAAAGTCTAACAGGCTTTCATGCCCAGGTGAGCAATCCTTAGATCCTCAGATCTCAGCCTTAGGCATCAGCCACAATGGCACTTTCTCCGTCTGTCTGCTTTACTCCCTTTGATCTCCCTCAGTCCCTCCTCACAACACACATTTTAACTTCCTGATAATCATTTTGTTGAACTATGAGTTCGTTTTTCTAAGGATTTACACCTTTGCAAACTTCCACTATGTAAACCATTCTTTAGATAATGTTACGTGTATGTTCATGTTACCTTGTGTGTGTTTTCATATATGTTTATAACTGAGATCTAACTTCTACATATAAGCGAAAACATGTGCCCTTTTTCTCTTAACATCATTTTTTCCCAAGTCAACCCATTTACTTGCAAATGGCATATTATTCTTCTTCCTGATGCATGAATTCCATTTCTCTCTCTATCATATACATAAATGTTAGTTGTATATAGACATATTTATGATAGTTATATAAAGATATATATTTATTTATGTATAAAAGTATAGTTATATATGTGAATGTATAACATTTTCTTTGTCCATTCATTAGGGAAAAATTAAATTGACACTTAAAATATTCAAATATAGAGGATATATTTGTATCTTCTGTGAGTACAGAAGGAAAGAACAACAATCCTTACTCCTCATCTTTTTAAGTTTGCATGTGTTTTATGCTAGAGTACAATCACTCATTCAAGAAGTAAGTTATTACTTGTTACTATGAACTATCTACTGTGCTTGGTGCTAGAGAATTTCTCATCCTCTGAAGGAGAAAGGCAGGTGTACAGGCCATTCTAATAAAGGACAGTGGATATTTTCATGAAGGTTTAGATAGGATTTTACTGGATTCCTCCAGAAGGTTCACCAACACTGGATAGGAAATAAGAGCCAATTATATCTACAAAAAGGATGTTTCATAGCTCTTAAATTAAGTATTGGATGACATGCATAAATTAGTTAGAAAATACTGATGGAAAAGTTCATAGCCAAGGCACAGAAGAGAGTATTTACACAAAACCACAGATATTTCAGGAAAAACAACAAAGCAAGGTATGACAATCCAGCTGTTCTGTGATCACAACGATCATATAGTTAACACTGGATTTATTCCCCTCCTGAATTCCAAATTTCTCATTCTTCTTGAATTTTTGACTAGGTTCCTTTTTAATTTTTCCTTTTCCTTTATGCTCCCATTCTGCCACTAAACTCCCTCTCTTTGAAATGTACACACTATGTTATTTTTATGTTTTTATTGTAAAAATAGTGTACAGAGGGGTTACAGTTACAAGGTAATGAGTACATTTCCTATGGAGCATTGTTACCTCTTCCTTTGTTTTTTCCCCTACCATCCCTTCCCTCCCACCTCCTCAACTCCCCCCTCCAAGTTGCAAAGTTTGTTTTCTACATAGTGTCTTGTAGAGCTCATTGTTACATGGGTCAACCTGTATCCTTCTTTCAGCGTTTTGTTATTTCCCTTCCCCTCCCCAAAATAGAAAAATGTATATACAAGATGCAGGGAACCGACATCCAATACAGTGACAACAGGGGTTTTCCCTTATTTGCAATAACTGGTATAAGTCGAGTACAAGCAGAAAAGGTCAAAAGCTATGTACCTCTGACCATATAAGACTATGTTAAGTGAAATAAACCCCAAGATAGGGACACAACTTGTTTTTCCTTTCTTGCTATTGTTTTTAATGTATCTAAAATGTACTATGTGATTTGTGTGTGTGTGTGTCTCTTGGATGTTCTTCCCCCATAGTATAACCCCTGTTAACACTAATCTTAATCTTTACTTTCCTAGCCCAGGTGCCAATAACCTATTCCTAGATGATGATGATTGTTGGCTGTTGTTGTTGTTGTTGTTGTTGTTTTGGTGTGTCAACATATTCTACTGTCATTAGTGTTCTTGAATTTTATCATATTCATTAACTGCATGAAGCCCATCCTTCAAGCCCAGCAGTAAATCTTCATCTGGCCCCATCTGGCTTTTCTAATCATAGCCTTCATTAGGCATCTACATTATCCCTTCCCTCAGCAAAGTGGCCCCATTCATTCATTATATTTCCCCCACCCTGTTTCCCCCATACACATAACTAATTCAAATTCCCTAACTAAATTCTGCACCATTGCTCCCTTTCAAGTGAACCAAACCATGCTTATATCTCTATGCCCAAGAACCATATGATTTAATATTTTTAAACAATTTTAGTAAAAAAAGAAAAATAAGTGTTTCTTGGAACCTACTAATTACAAAATTCTTTAACACTCTATGAATTGTTATTTTGCCATAGGGATATTAAAGGCTTAATGCTGTGGCCACAGCTAATGAACATAAATTCAAGTCAATGGAGCTACAATGTTCTGTGATCTTTTTACCTGTGCTATTTCATCATTGTAGGCATCATTATCATTGCTACAACAATCTAGCCATTACTATTCATGATGATAACTGATATTTGAGGTTATCTAAGAAATACCTCCTAAAAATTATAGGGAAGACTACAGATAGTTGGGAAATGGTGAGATACGCCAAAAAATAACAACAGAATATTCTTAAAATCTTGAAGGACATGGACTCTCAAATATAGGAAACTCCACAAGTTTAAGCATATTACAAAATTAGTTCACCCCAGACAAATCATAAGGAAGACATAAGACAAAAAGTTTAATGGCTCTTGGTATACCTTAGTCTCAAAGTACCTTAGCCTATTTTCAAATGCACATAGCCTGAAAATGATAGCATCACATTTATGTATAACTGGGGATCAGTTAATTGATTTGTTTCTTCTGAGGTCACCTGAAAAGAGAGTTTTGGAGTTTCACAAGGAGAATCCTTTTAGAATATAATGATTCACTCTGGCTGACACCTCTTGCTGCATTTTGAAGTAAGTGTGTTTGGATATAAAAGAACAGACCAATGAGAGTACTTGCCACAATGAAAGAAGGCAAATCCAGAGGGCAAAGAGAAGCAAGATAAAGAGTTTACATTATACTTCCTTAAATTTGGCTTGAAGCCAATTCTCCCTAGTGTAGATGGGAATTTTCAGAAAAATATCAGAAGATAAACTTACAAGCCTCAACAGCAAATTGGGTTATTCCTGTAACAAACCATATCTCAAAAAAAGAAAGAAAGAAAGAAAAAAGAATACAACAATACTATTGCATGGCAGAGAAGGCAGCAAATTAAGGCTGAGATTCAGCCCTAGTTTCAGACTATCCTTCATATAAAATCTTGGAAAGTGCTCCACCCTTAGCAACTATAAGGAGGAAAGATGTCACCTGCTCTGCTTATCTCATTTACCAGAAAGAACAAGTCTACCAATATAACATCTTACTTGTTTGCAACTTATGCAAACACATGAACTATTGTAACTATTATGTCAAAGAAACCATAATATAGATTTGTAGCATCAGCCTAGGCTCAGTATAATTAAAACCATCACAGGGTCCGTAAGAAAAACTTTCTTTTTGAAATATATTTTATTGTTATTATAGAGGTTAGGTACAGAGGGGTTACAGTTACATAAGTCAAGTAATATGTACATTTCTTTTTTTTTTTACCATATTACTCCTTCCCTCTTCCCCCCCAACACCCCCACCAGTTTTGCCCTCAAATCTCCACCCACAAGTTGTATAGTTCATTTTCCACATAATGTCTAATGAGTACTGCTGCTGTATTTGTTCACCCTTTGTTTCTCTTTTTCGGTATCCCCCTTTACCCTCCCAAAACAAATAAGCTAACAAATAAGACAAAAGGAAAAGATAACCAAAACAGCAACAACAACAAATCTCTTTTTTTCATTTCTTGGCGTTCATTTAAAAATATTATTTTTATGATCATATGCACATAGCTATTGAGTCTTTGTGATTCTCTGCTATGAATATCCACCATTTGGTCTCACTGTGTGAATGTCTAGGAACCTGTATAATTTATCATGTCTCAGTGTATTTTTTACCACCCACTGTGTTTACTTGTAAATTTATAGGCACACTCTAGTTACTTCAAATGATGGAAATATCTCAATCTGTGTTTCTTTGGGTTTGGCTTACTTCACTTAATGTAATTTTTCCCAAATCTTTCCATTTCCTTATGAATGATACAATATAATTATTTCTGATAGATGAGTAGAATTCCATTATATATATGTATATATATATTCCACTATATACAATTCATACACACACACACACACACACACACACACACACACACACACACACACACACACACATATCCCATTTTCTTGATCCATTCATCCACCAAGGGGCATCTAGGTTGATTCCATATCTTGGCTATGGCAAACAATGCTGTAATGGATATGGTCTTTTCAACCACTCTGGAAAGCAGTATTGAAGTTTCTCAAAAGACTAAACCTGCAGGGTGCCGGTGGCTCATGCCTATAATCCTAGCCACTTAGGAGGCTGTGACCTGAGGATGGCAGTTCAAAGCTAGCCCAGGCAGGAAAGTCCAGGAGACTCTTACCCCCAATTAACCACAAGAAAACTGGAAGTAGTGCTGTGGCTCAAGTGGTAGAGTGCTAGCCTAGGATTCAGGGACAAGCTCAGGCCCAGAGTTGAAGCCCCATAATGGACAAGAAAAAATAAATAAATAAACCTATGACCCAGCAATTCTACTCCGGGGCATTTGTCCAATAGACCATAAAAGGCTACACTGAAGCCACCTAAAACTTTGTTCTTATGTGATGAGCCTTCAAAAGTATTACAACAGACAATTCTCATCTGCTCAAAGTGAATATTCACCAAGCTCATAACACAGAACCCAGAGCAGAGTCAGAGTTTACCCAGCCACCCATGGGCTCTGTGAAGGTAACAAAAGCATTAGTTTGAATGTTCAGACCCAAATGTGTTATTATCCACAAGTGGACCTCACTTGTGTTTTTTCTCTCTTTGTCTCTGCATCTTCCCTTTCAAAAAAACAATGAAGCATGTAATTACTTGATTTTCACACAAATAGCCAATTGTCTCAAATAACAGGGAGATGAGGCAAATTTAATTCTGAGAGCACAATTTCTATGCCTGTCATTGGAAATGTATCCATTTGGCTTATTTTTGCTAGATTCAAATGAACACATTTTTAAAAGTTAAATTGTCTCGATTTGCTTCTCTTAAAAATTCTCTTTATTGGCAAGCCCATGTTTGTATTTTGATTTAACTTCATTCTAAGCCACTGTGTTAGAATAGAACCAGGCCAGTTCCAATGAAAATAAGTAAGTTTAAAAGACAGTTTTACATGTTTCTTTAGGGTTGAAATATGTCATTGCTAGCTCTAAGTACCAAATGAAGTAGACAGGGCAACATTTAGGAAATACTTTCACTGCAATCATGTTGAAGGTCTTTAGGCTGTGGAAGTTTAATAAATCCTCCGAGTTGACATCTGCATAAGGTAAAATGCTGAAAGATAAATCAGCTTCTCTATAGTTCAGATCCTCTAGCTATAGAAATATTCTAATACCAACACTTAAGCTATTAGAAATAGGGAAATAAATCCTTACTCTAAAAGGAATCTTGGTGACACTATACATAATTTGTTGACACTAAATGGCATTAGGTTTTCCCTGGGCATTTATTTTTCATTATGTTGTGTGTCATATTACCCTGAAAAAAAATATTAACAACTAAAAACTTTATTGGTTCCTGACCTTGAAAATTTCTAGGTATATGATTTTATCTTTAAGGATAATGATTAAAAGTATTGACTCTGGAGACAGCATCCCCTAGGTTCAAGCAGGATTCTGTTTCTCTTACTAGCTGTATAACATTACGTAAGTTCCTTCACTAATTCCAATATCTGCACTGTACAATGAGAGAGGGGGAAGAATGATGAATAAGATGACATTAAGATGCTTTGTGCACATAAATCGCAGGTTGGACCCAGATGCCCCTCAGAATATGAATGGATCGAGAAAATGTAGTATATATACACAATGGAATTATGTGCCTCCATCAGAAAGAATGACATTGCCCCATTTGTTAGGAAATGGAAAGACTTGGAAAAAATTATATTAAGTGAAGTAAGCCAAGCCCAAAGAAACATAGGTCCCATGGTTTCCCTTATTTGCAATAACTAGTATATGTCTGAGTCAGGCAGAAAAGGGCAGATAAGTTGATATTAGGGAAATGAACCCTAAGCTATGTATTCAAATGTTTTTTTTTCTTTCATGTGATTGTTTCTAACACATCTATAAGATGATTTCTTTGTTGCTTTGTATGTCCTTCTCCCACAGTATAACCCCTGCTTTCACTGTATTTGATGTTGGTATAATTTGTGGAGGGGAAGGGAAAAAACAAATCGTTTAACTAGGGATACAGGTGGACCCATTGCAACAATGAGATGTTGAAGTCATTATGTTGAAAACGAACTTTACAACTTTGGTGGGGGGGAGGGAGAGAAGGATTGGGTGGAGGGTGGGAGGGAGGATGGGAAGGGATGGGAAGGGGAAACAAAGGAGGAGGCTACAATGCTTGATAAGAAATGTACTCATTATCTTGCCCATGTAATTGTAACCCCTCTGTACAGTATTTTCACAATAAAAAAAAAAATTGCAGGTTGGATTGAAACTCCTTTGTGCAACTACTTAAAGACAGTATTTTTGCCAGGTATTCATGACTCATGCCTATAATTCTAGCTACTCAGGAGGCTGAGATCTAAGGATTGCCATTCAAAGGCATCTGGAATGGGAAAATCTATAAAATGCTTATCTCCAATTAAGCACCAAAAAAAGTGGAGCTGTGCCTCAAGTGGTAAAGCACTAACCTTGAGCAAAAACTCAGTGACAGCATGCAGGCTCTGAGCTCAAGACCCAGTACCAGCACACATACACACACACACACACACACACACACACACACACACAGAGGCAATAATATTTTATAAATGAGGGCAAATATACCTACTTCCTATAGTAGTCAGGAAACTTAATGGTTAGAAATATGATGCCTGAAATGAATCTATCTGAATCTCAGTCCTGATTCATCAGCTGACTTTAGAAAATGCCCGCACCTATTCAATGCCTTAATGCTGCCATTGACAAAAAAAAAAATAGTTAGGACTGAGGCATTATTAAGTAAGATAAGAATTATAACCAGGCACCAGTGGCTCATGTCTGTAATTCTAGCTACTCAAGAACTAAGATCTAAGGTTCCTGGTTCTCAGCCAGCCGAGTCAAAAGTCCATGAGACTCTTATCTCCAATTAACTACCAACAAAGATGGAAGTGGATTGACAGACCCTTAGCAAACCTTATCAGAAAAAGGAGAGAACACACCCAAATTAATAAACTCAGAGATGAGAATGGAAACATCACCACGGAAACAACCAAGATTCAGAACATTATAAGGGAATACTTCTCAAAACTTTATGCTAATAAGTTTGAGAACTTGACAGAAATGGACCTTTTCCTAGCAAATATTGACATGCCAAAACTAAACCAAGATGAGTTAAACCAGCTTAACAGGCCTATATCAAGCATTGAAATAGAAACAGCAATAAGAGACCTCCCAGCTAAAAAAAGTCCAGGACCAGATGGTTTTACAGCGGAATTTTACAAGGCCTTCAAAGCAGAGCTCACACCAATACTCCTCCAACTCCTCAATGAAATTGAAAGAGAAAGCTCACTACCCAACACATTCTATGAAGCCATCATAACCCTCATCCCAAAACCAGGCAGGGACTCATCAAAGAAAGAGAACTATAGACCCATTTCTTTGATGAACATTGATGCAAAACTTCTCAACAAAATTTTGGCCAATCGACTTCAACAATTCATCCAAAAAATCATACACCATGATCAAACAGGATTCATTTCAGGGATGCAAAGCTGGTTCAATATACGCAAATCAATTAATATTATTCATCACATCAACAGGAGCAAGAATAAGAACCACATGGTTATTTCAATAGATGCAGAAAAAGCATTTGACAAGATCCAACACCCCTTTATGATGAAGGTTCTGGAAAAATTAGGAATCCATGGAACATTCCTCAATACAATAAAGGCTGTATATGACAAACCTACAGCCAGCATTATACTCAATGGTGAAAAACTAAAGCCATTTCCTCTTAACTCAGGAACAAGACAAGGATGCCCACTCTCTCCACTTCTCTTCAATCTAGTATTAGAATGCCTAGCTACAGCAATAAGACAAGATGCAGACATCAAGGGGATCCAAATAGGGAAAGAAGAAATAAAACTCTCCCTCTTTGCAGATGACATGATCTTGTATTTAAAGAATCCCATAGACTCCACTCCCAAATTACTCAAGCTGATTCAAAACTTTGGCAAAGTAGCAGGTTATAAAATTAACCCCCAAAAATCAATGGCTTTTCTATGTGCCAACAATGAGAAAAGTGTGGCTGAAATTAGGAAAGCAACTCCATTTGTAATAGCCCCACAAAAAATAAAATACCTAGGAATTAACTTAACCAAAGAAGTGAAGGACCTCTATGATGAAAACTTTAAAATCTTGAAAAAGGAAATCAACACAGAACTTAAAAAATGGCAAAACCTCCCATGCTCCTGGATTGGAAAGATTAACATCGTGAAAATGGCAATACTTCCCAAGGCTATCTACAAATTCAACCCGATACCTATCAAAATTCCACCCTCATTCTTCAAGGAAATAGAAGAGGCAATCCAAAAATTCATATGGAACAATAAAAGACCCCGAATAGCAAAAACTCTCCTCAACGGAAAGAACACTGCTGGAGGAATATCAATACCAAATTTCAAACTCTACTATGAAGCCATAGTAATCAAAACAGCTTGGTATTGGCATAAGAACAGACCTCAGGACCAATGGAATAGAATTGAAAACCCAGAAATGAACCTACAGACCTATAGCCATCTAATCTTCGAAAAGGAAGCTAAAACAATAGAATGGAAGAAAGACAGCCTCTTCAGTAAATGGTGCTGGCAAAATTGGTTAACTACTTGTAGAAAACTAAAGCTAGATCCTTATATATCACCCTGCACCAGAATCAACTCCAAATGGATCAAAGACCTTGAACTCAAAGCAGACACTCTGAAAACATTACAGGATGGAATAGGAGAAACCCTAGGTCTCCTTGGCTCAGGCCGAAATTTTCTGAATAGAGACCCGGAAGCACAACAAATCAAAGAAAGGTTGGACAAATGGGATTGCATAAGATTGCAGAGCTTCTGCAGGGCAAATGACATAGCTGGCAAGATCAATAGAAAGCCCACCGATTGGGAGAAGATCTTTACTAGCCATACAACGGACAAGGGTCTCATATCTAAAATATACTTGGAACTCAAAAAATTAAACCACCCAACAACAAATCCTCAAAGAAACAACTGCCCAATAAATAAGTGGGCGAAAGACTTAAAGAGAAGCTTCTCTGAAGAAAGAAGGATGGCCAATAGACACATGAAGAAATGTTCAACATCCCTAGCCATAAAAGAAATGCAAATCAAAACAACATTGAGATATCACCTCACTCCAGTTAGAACAGCAAAAATCAAGAACTCTAACAACAACAGATGCTGGAGGGGATGTGGACAGAAAGGAATCTTACTTCATTGTTGGTGGGAATGTAAACTTGTTCAACCACTTTGGAAAGCAGTATGGAGGTTCCTCAAAAGACTTCACATAGATCTCCCCTATGATCCAGCAATCCCACTTTTGGGCATTTACCCAAATGTTTACAAACAAGACCACACTAAAGCTACCAGCACAACTATGTTTATTGCAGCATTATTTACCATAGCTAAGATATGGAACCAACCCAGATGCCCCTCAGTAGATGAATGGATCAAGAAAATGTGGTATATATACACAATGGAATTCTATGCCTCCATCAGAAAGAATGACATTTCCCCATTTGTTAGGAAATGGAAAGGTTTGGAAAAAATTATATTAAGTGAAGTAAGCCAGGCCCAAAGAAGCATAGGTCCCATGGTTTCCCTTATTTGCAATATCTAGTATAGGTATGAGTCAAGCAGAAAAGGTCAGATAATGTGATGTTAGGAAAATGAACCCTTAAATATGTATTTTAATGTTTTCATTTCTTTCATGCATGTGTTTCTAACGCATTTATAAGATTATTTCTTTGTTGCTTTGTATGTCCCTCCCCCACAGTGTAACCCCCGCTTTCACTATATTTGATGTCAGTATAACATGTGGAGGAGATGGGGACAAACAAGTCGTTTAAGGATTCAGGTGGACCTGTTGCAACAATGAGAAGTACAAAATGTCATGTCAAAACCAGCTTTACAATGTCGGTGGGGGGGGAGGGGGGTATAATTGGGTGGGGGGAGGGGGGTATAATTGGGTGGGGGGAGGGGGGGAGGCGGGGAAGGGAGGTGAAGGGTAAACAAAGGAGGAGGCTGCAATGCTTGGTAAGAAATGTATGCATTATCCTGCCCATGTAATTGTAGCCCCTCTGTACAGTATGTTCTCAAATAAAATAAAATTAAATTAAAAAAAAGAAAAAGATGGAAGTGGAGCTATGGCTCAACTGGTAGAGTGTTATCCTACAGGAAAAAAGCTCAGAGACTGAACCCAGGCCTTGAGTTCAAGCTCTGACTGGCGCACGCACACACACACACACACACACACACACACACACACACACACACACACACACACACACACACACACACACACACACACACACACACACACAAATAAAATGAGGTTATTAGATTTAACATATAAAATTGTGATGCTACATTACATTTGAATTCCAGGAGAATAACTAAGACAAATAACTTCAGCTCCATACAAAATTTATTTGTTTCTTATCAGAAATTCAGATTTAATTAAGCATATTGTATTTTGTGTTTTCTCAGCTGTCTCATTGCAATGCATGCTCTTGTATGTAGCTAATATTTATTGCAAACTGAATATATTCTTTGTTTTCTGTAAGATTTAAAGTTGCAAGGGAGAACAGATTTTCTTAAAGAAAATACAAGATGCGTAGTCTTGTCTGCTAAGCTAGACACACATAATTTAGATATTAGTATGAATTAAATTATATTAGTAGTAAGAATGATAATCCCATTTTTTATACTTAGGAAAATGTTAATACATTCTGAGTAATATGTATAGATAAATATACACATACATGTATATATACATATATGGATATACATATGTGTGAATGTGTTTATGTGCTTAAACTCATGCATATAGGACTTAAGACATACTAACTGATGAGTGAGAAGCCTTGTTCAAATTTTACCATTCACTAACAGGTTTAATTGTACAACTACTTAAAGATAATAAAGCATTCTTTTTGCCATCCACTGGTAATTTAAATATAATTTCAAATGAAACTTGTTCTCATAAGACTGCCTCTCCACTGCAAAAATAATTACTAATCCTGTCAATTACTGTTAATCATTTATTAAATATTAATGTGTGCCAGCCAAAGCAAAAGTCTTTGAAAGCAGAAAGGGCTACTGCAACAGAATTGTGTTTTCACCAACAGCAAGAGGCCATAGGTCCCTACATGTCTAGAATCTTGTTCAGATTTAATAAGAAGCTAAATTAAATGCACTCTACTAGGTAATTGCTACATCCGCATTTATAATTTTTCATCCAATCTGAGCAGATAAAACTAAATGACCTTATATATTTTACACATATCTGTTGTGTTTACTTATTTTCTATAAGAAAATCAATTCCTTCATGCAACTTTATATTTTATGGAACATGGACTATTATTGTCTTTGTCAAATAATTTATTTGTAACAAATGCTATTTAAATAAATACTGTAGGCCATATACTCAGGAGGCTGAGATCCAGAGGATCATGACATTTGATGCTAGTCTAAGCAAAAAAAAAAAAAAAAAAGTCCACAATATGCCATTTACAAATAAATGAGCTAAAAGTCAGTTTGGGTGGGACAGGGTGGCTCATACCTATAATCCTAGTTACTCAGAAAGCTGAGCTCTGAGGGTTGCAATTCAAAGCCAGCCAAGGCAGGAAAGTCTGTGAGACTCTAATCTCCAATAAACCACTCAGAAAACCGGAAGTAGTACTGTGGCTCAAGTGGTAGAACGTTGACCTTGAGCTGAGAAGCTGAGGGACAGTGCCCAGGCCCAGAGTTCAACCCCCACTACTGACAAAAAGAGATTTAAAAAAATTTTTAACTCAGTTTGGAATCATAACTCAAATGCTAGAGGACCAGCTGAGAAAGCAAGGCAAGCAAGCTCAAGGTCCTGAATTCAAACCCCAAAACTGGCAAGAAAAAAAGTATTTTATATATATTTATACACACACACACACACACACACACACACACATACACACACACACACACACACACACACATAATCATCAAAAAGCTGGAAGTAGAGCTGTGGCTCAAGTGGTAAAGCACAAAAAGTTCAAGGATACTCCCAGGCTCTAGTTTCAAGCTCTAGGACTGGCAAACAAGCACATGTACACACACGTGCGCACACGTGTCACTCAACATTCCTCAGCACAAAATAAGTCTTTTAGAGTATGAAAAGGCTGAAGAGATAAGGAAGTATGGATAGTGTGCCAGTGCAGGCACCTGGACAAAGAAGCAATGTGCAAGGTAGATTTGTGGAATAAGTCAACGCTCCCTAGTGATTTTCAAAAATTGCCAGATCAGGGGCTGGGAAGGTGGCTCAGTGGTAGAGCTCTTGCCTTGCATGCTCGAGGCCCTGGGTTCGATTCCTCAGCCCCACATAAGCAAAAAGAAAAAAGCCGGAAGTGGCACTGTGGCTCAAGTGGTAAGAGTGCTAGCCTTGAGCTGAAGAGCTGAGGGATAGCGCCTAGTCCCAGAGTTCAGGCCCCACGACCGGACATAAAAATAAATATAATAAAAAAAAAATTGCCAGATCAGATCTCCTAAGATCAATGTAAAATGAAGGCACATAGCTCTTGAGGATAAAGCAACCTGGTCCTCTACCTGACACCCTTACAATCTTTACAAATGTATAGTTGATCTTTGGTTCCTCCCCCCAAAATCATGTTATCTAGAAAGCATTTTCTCTGAGCATCAGTGGCTCACATTTGTTATCCTAGCTACACAGGAGTCTGAGATCTGAGGATTACAAAGCCAGTCCAGGCAGGAAAGTATGTGAGACACTTATTTCTAATTAACCATGAAAAAGCAGGAAGTGGAGTTGTGGCTCAATTAGTAGAGCACTAGACTTGAGAAAAAAAAAATGCTAAGGGATAATACCTGGGCCCTGAGTTCAAACCCAAATAGCAGCATAAAATTTTTGAAAAGAAGAAAACATTTTCATGGAAATAACTTCAGTTTATGCTCCTTATGAATTCTACCTTCTCTTTATTCTACTCAGGAACTCAATCACTCCTGCTGTTTCTAAATTACCACTTTTGTTCAGTTACACGGTTAGCAATGACTTCACTCTGCTAGGCCTTCATTTATTCTGATTTGATTGTTGGAATTGTTTTCAATCAATGTGCTCTATGTTTTGCTCTGGTCTTTTTTTTCTTTTTTCAGTTAGGGAGGGCTATGGGTAAGATAGGACAGTGCAGGTGTTTTGAGAAAAGTCCCAAATGTATTCAAACTGAAATTAAGATGGAGGAAAATATGGTACTCCCAGATTTTTGCATTTTTAATACTTCCATTCAAGAGAAGAGCAATGCTTTTGTTTGGCCATTTGCTTAGGCTCCTTTCACTCCTGGTCTTGCATAGCAAGTTGTCTTCCTTGCTGCTGCTGCTTTTCCCACAGAAGTGCTGCAGTCTGTTCTGCACTCCTCTAGGATCCTGTACAATACACCGTGCTGGCTTCCAGCCTGCTTCTGTGTAATCATTGTGCGATGAATTGTTGAGGCTACAGATGTTTCCCTAATCATCTTTTCATCGTAATGATATGCAATCCCACTTGTGTCCCTCCCAACCCTCACTCATTCTCATTATAATAATAATAATGTCACGTTTCCTTTCTACAGCAGTTTCCTCCATTCTGCAGGACTCCAGAGCACTCAAGAAAACAGGAATTGTTCCCTACTTCCCTTGAAAGTAGTTAAATTCTCCTGATGCAAAGTAATTTCTTGCAAAGTTAAAACAGTTGAAGAGACAGAAGTGAGAAGAATTAATTTGGTCAAGCCTCAGGAGATCATGACATCAGCAAAAAATAAAAATAAAAATAACTCTTCAGACACAGGTTTTATAAACCCAAGCACAGGTGATATGAAATTTTGTTTCTAGGATTTCAAAGGAGACAGGTGTGATGGTACATGCGTAAAATCTCAGCACTCAGGAGGCTGAGGTAGTCTGAGCACAAATTTGTGGGCAGTCTGGGTACATAGAAAAGTAAGAGAAGGAAGGAAGGAAATGGAAGAGAAGAAGAGAAGGAAGGAGGGATAAATCAAAGGCACAAATTTCCCTGAGTAGAGAAGACTAGAGTTGAACACCCATGCCTCAAGCCTAAGCCTAGCTCCTCAGTAGGCTGAGATCTAAAGATCACAATTCAAAGCCAACTCAGGCAAGAAAGTCTCTGAGACTCTTATCTCCAATGAACTACTCAGAAAAATCCAAAAGTGTGACTGTGGCTTAAGTGGTAGAGGACTAATCTTGAGCAAAAGAAGCTCAGGGACAGAGCCCAGGCCCAGAGTTCAAGCCTCAGGACCAGCAAAAAATAAAGACAATGGAGCCAAGTGCCAGTGGCTCATACCTGCATTCCTAGGTATGCAGAAGGCTGGATCTGAGGATCTTGGTTCAAAACCAGACATAGCGGGAACGCCCATGAGACTTTTATCTCCAATTACCTACCAAAACAGCCAGAAGTAGAACCATTGTTCAGGTTTCCAGAAATACAAATACTGAAAGATCTTGTGTTTCTTGAAGTTTATAATACAGTAAGGGAAAAAGAAGTAAGCATTAGAAAACATATAATAACATCACCAAAGTATCAGCATATCCATAATCTATGTCTTTTAAGTCAAAGAAAATACATACTAAGAAAAATTCTAATTTGTATTTAATCCATTCAGAATATATCTAATTATGAAGTATACATAGGATAAGAAACTCCTACGTAGTAGAAAGAATATTTCTCAACACACTTTGTTATTTACTTGATTATGTTTATTCTTGCTTCCTGTATCTTCCCACAAGCAAGTAATTCCTGGATAGGCAGGGAAATGGGGATGACTTTCACAATAGTTACTCTGGATCTTCCCACCATGGTGTATTGGGTGCTGAGACAAGAGTCATGGAGCCCTGGACTTCTCTACCTCAACCAGACATGTTGCTTCAAACCCTTGATTTATGTGAATGGAATGTATGTGTGTGCGCGCGCACACACATATATATTTTCTAACTGGACTCAGTCTACAAATGCTTTGATGAATTTTTAACACCAAATGTGTAACCTTGTTTGAGAAAATAGAAGGTCCTCAAAACCATTTGTTGAAAAAAAAGATAAATGAATAAACTAGACAAAATTTTAATGCCCAGAATCCTTCACATTAGTAGTACAATAGACTGTAGACATAAACATGTAGCAGCCTTTCAACCACTTAGAAAATAGGCATAAAATATTATAAATGGAAGTTATTGTTTCTAGTACTGCTTACTCTTGATTTCCTCTAATGTCAAAGAAAAAAAACTGATGATGATACTTTTAGTAAATATTTGCTTACTCAATATAATTTTCAAAATATGGAATATAAAAAATTCAATATACACAAGACTCAAACAGCATTTTTGTCATCTACTCATATTATTCAGGAGCAATCATGTATATACATGTATTTGTGCACATACACATTTTTTAATGCTGTATCAATTCCAGATGAATACAAGACCTCCTATAATAATACTAATTTGTTTGACATAAACAAGGGTCTTCCACATCCTCACTCTTTCCAGCCACAAGTCAAACAAGAAAATGCAGAAGCATTTCTACTTAGCTCAAAGGGCTGTCCGGAGCCACATTTTTCTTAAACAGGACATTTTACTTTATTTATTTTGGGCATAGAAGTTTTATCAAAGAAATGCAAAAAAGGTAACATTCGAGAGTCAACAAGTGGTAACTCCACACAGAGTGGATTAGAAGCATGTGCTATTGCACCAGCTAAAAGCAATTAATATCACAAATGATCCCCTGGTAGTTTCAAAATTCTTTCCTTCCTCTGTACTCACTTTTTTTTTTTTTTTGGTCCTTTATGGGGCTTGAACTCTGGGCCTGAGTGCTGTCCCTCAGCTCTTCAGATCAAGGATAGTGCTCTACCACTTGAGCCACAGTGCCAGTTCCAGTTTTTTTTTTTTTTTGGTGTTTTATTGGAGATAAGAGTTTCACAGCTTTTCCTGCCTAGGCTGGCTTTGAAATGTGATCCTCAGATCTCAGCCTCCTGAGTAATTAGGATTATAGGTGTGAGCGTCCAGCAGAACTGCATGATTTTGCACGTTCTCTATTCCTTAATGGTCCAGTTGCCCAAATAACTTGTTTTACTCAAAAGCAGGTAGAGAGATGTGACAGCATCTCTTCCGAAGGAAGTCTAGGTTTCTACTTGTCTTCTGTTTCTGCCATCAACATGAGAAGAATCTGTCTTGGCTTCTTTGCTGGATCAGAGAAGGTGAAAAATACATAGAGCTGACTTTGCATTTACTAACTGCTGAGAACCAAGTCCAGATGATGCTAACCCTCATCAGCTAATGCCCAGCCAAAGCACAATTGTGGAACAAGGAATAAGGTGATTTGAACTGTGACTTTTCTCCCCAAATTCCCTTTGGCTTTGTATAACTGGATTCCTTGTCAATGCAGTAGGGATCCAAGATGGCAGCCAAATTAAATCACATGGTGTTTTCTTCCTTATGGATATAGCTTTTTAAACAGCTGTTCTACACACAACTCCCTACAGAACTGAAAATGTGAAAATGACAGATAGCATTCCGACAGCATTACATTAGGCACAGATAATGACAGACATGCCCTGGATCCGTGGACCACAGGGGAAAAGACAAATACAGGCTTAGGGTAAAAGGATGGAAAACAGTCTTCCAAGGAAATGGACCTCATAAGAGGCAGAAGCAGGAGGTTGCGAAAGTGGCTCAGTGATAGAGTGCTTGCATGAGGTCCTAGGTTCGATTCCTCAGCACCACATAAGCAGAAAAAAAAGGAAGTAGTGCTGTGGCTCAAGTAGTAGAGCGCTAGCCTAGAGCTGAAGAGCTGAGGGACAGTGCCCATGCCCAGAGTTCAGGCTCCACGACTGACAAAAAAAAAAAAAAAAAGAGGCAGAAGTAACTATCCTTATATCTAATTTTTTAGAAAGAGACTTCAAACCAATTAGTGCCACATCTAAGTATACAGAAACAAACACTTCTGGATTTATAAGCACTGATAGACCCCAGGATAATAATAGTGAAATACTTCAATGCCCCACTATAACCAATAATAGGTCATTCAAAATAATTTTTTAAAAATGTCAGAACTAAATGACTCTATAGACCAGATGAACTTAACAGACATCTGCAGAGTATTTTATCTAGCAGCTACATTACATACAATCTTCTCAACAGCTGAAGGAACTTTCCCCAAAATGAAATCACTCTTGTGACATAAGCATGTCTTACCAAATGAAAGAAAACTGAAATTTATTCTATCAGATCATAACAGAATTAAATTGGAACTCAACAGCAAAATAAACTGCAAATTCAAACACATGGACACTGAAAAACACATTGTTTCATGTTTCAATAACCCACTGGATCACTGAAGAAAAAAAAAAAAAAGAAAGCAAAACCTCCCAATATCTCCAGCCACCGCAAAGACACTGCTAAGAAGAAAATTTATGGCCAACTGCCAACATAAAAGAAAAAATAAGACACCTATTTCTGGGCACAAGTAGCTCACGCCTATAATCCTAGGTACTCAGGAGCCTGAGATCTGAGGATCACAGTTCAAAGCCAGCCTGTGCAGAAAAGTCCATGAGACTCTTATATCCAATAAACTCCTCAGAAAAAGCCAGGAGTAGCTTTGTGGTTCAAGTGGTACCCTTGAGCACAAACTGGCTCAGGGACAGTGCCCAGGCCCTGACTTCAAGCCTTGGGACCAACAACAACAGCCAACAACAAATATAACAACAACAGAAAAAAACCACACAGATCTCAAATAAATAGATTAATAATTAATAGTTTAATGATACACTTATAACTACTAGAAAAACAACATAAAGTTGAGTGGTAAATCAGCAAATGGAAAGAAATAATAAAAACCAAGGCAAAAATTAAAGAAAAGAAAGCTAATAAAAGTGTAATCAATGAAATAAAAGGTTTGTTCTTTGAAAAACATAGTAAGATCAATAAATTCCTAGGTAGTCTGACCAAAAGGAGAAGGAAATTAATAAAATTAGTGATTAAAAAATTACAAAATTACAAAAATACTACTACATTCCAGAGGATCATAATGGAAAACTTTGAAAACCTAATTTAAAAAACTAGAAAATCTATAAGAAATGAGGAGATATCAAGGTTCAATTGACCTACCAAAATTGAACCAAGAGGGCATCAATCAGATTATGGATTACATTATAACAAAAAGGAGGTACCATATGATATAGCAGTTTATGAATCAATGCACCTTGATCAGTGTCACCCCCTTCAACATTGTCACCCCTCCTTCCCAAGCCACCCCTTCCCTTACTGTTCTTAATTCTGTTGTATATACAATGAATTATTGGCGGCACTCTCCCATAACATATAAATTTTGAGGAAACACACCCATTCAAACTATGGAAGAATGCAAAACTTTTAACTTCAATGAAAACACTTTTAATCTCAGATCAACAAATAACAACTTCCATTTCACATTATCTGTGTGGTATACACAAGGGGTCCCCCCTAGTCACTATGTTCTTAAAATAACGTTCGTACAGCTGACTGAGAAAACCAAGAAGTGGCTGACATTAACCTGAGTTGTATACATGTTACCATCAGGAAACCAAACTGACCCATAACCTAGAAATTAACTTTAATAATATAAAAATAAAATGTTTTGATAATCCAAATAAATGACTTATAAATCCATACTATATATCTATCTATATTAATATATAGAGGGAAAAGAAATAGAGAGATCAAGCATTCTTTGGGGTGATTTCATGATACTGACTCAGACATATCCTTAAATTAATACAGTTTGGACAAATAAGCGATCATACAAAGTGATTCTACCAAGACACTCTAATATCTGTCATTATCATGTCTCCTATTGCTGTCTAAGTTCCATTTCTACTTCAAGATGCATCTCAGACAATTGTATACTTCTGTGAATCTTCTATTCCCTCCTAAGGACCTGTCATATGGACAATTTCAGAATTAATACTTTTATCAGTAGTACTGCAATAAGTACAGGACATGGGACATACTTTCCCTTTACAAAAAGATCAAATACAAAAGAAGAATCTGCAAATACGAAGCTGCTATTTGGCTAGTGAGTTACAATATGAATGAAAGAGAGAAAAATGGACATGGATGTCCTAGTGAAGAAGGCAACTAAGTGCCTTGCCTTGACTGTGTCACTAGCTTGCACCAAAGAAGATCTTCTCACTGTAGAAAGAAGTATAAGAGGATTGCTATATCCCTCACTGATTTCATAAATACCTGAAGTGTTTGATGCTAGGAACCCTGCAGCCTTTTGGGGCCCCAAGACTAGCTAGAGAACTGCCACAGAGTGTAGAGACTGTTGTACTGCTCTAGAAAGGAAAGTCAGTTCATGTAATACCTTCCCATTCAGGTCACTGCTACACAGTTCTATTCACAGACTAAATTGAACCAGGCTCCACCCCTAGTAATAGGTCTAGCCTACCCTTGTGCAACTCTAGAATTATTTCACTTCCACTTCAGCCACGGAAACTGTTAGTTTCATACAATACCACATGGTTGTCTTTCACCCAGTTCCATGATGTGCCCCTAATAAAACACAGCCCCCAAAGTACAGAGAGTTAATTGAACAAAATTCATAATAACAAGAAGTTCAATGAGGAGCTAGCACTACAGAATTCTCTGAGAATATAGCTCAGCGTTTCAATCAACTAGATCAAGTGGTAGAAAAAATGTTGCCTCCTTTATACAGTTTGAACTCTAGAAAAAAAAACATATTTATCTGAGATAAGTATAGCTGCTCCTGCTCACCTTCAGCTTCTATTTACATAGATACATGTTTTCATCCCTTTACTTATGAGTTTCATGTACAAAGCATATTGTTGGGTCATTAGGGGCCTATTATAATTCTTTTTAAATCCATTCAACTACATAAAATCTTTTTATTGGGAAATTTAAACTGTTTTTATTCGAGGTTATTTTTGAGATGTGAAGATTATTTCTGGTCATTTTGTCAATTTTGTGTGGGGGGGGGAAGGGCCCTGGGGCTTGAACTCAGGGCCTGCAGGCTGTCCCTAAGCTTTTTTCTTTTTGCTGAAGGCTAGTACTCTACTAATTTAGCCATAGCTCTACTTCTGGCTCTTTGCTGGTTAATTAGAGATAAGAATCTCATATACTTTCCTGCCCAGGCTGGCTTAGAACCACTAGTATCAGATCTCAGGTTCCTGAATACCTAGGATTACCTAGGTGTGAGCCACTGGCACTGGCTTAGTTATTTTGAATATTCTTTATTCCTTTATAGTTCTCTTATTTATCTTTGTGGTTTGGTAGTTTTCTGTGTTGGTAATTTTTGGTTATTTTCTCCTTCTATTTGTGTACCTATCAGCTTTATTTTATTTGCACTCTTGAATGTTTTTGATGCCAGTTACCTTCTACTAACTTTTATATATAGAACTCCCTTAAGCATTGTGTGAAGTCAGTTTGGTGATGATTAATTTTCTTTGCCTTTTCATTTACATACTAAGATTCTACTCTGTGTGTACCCTGTGTTGTGTTCTTAATCCCATTATCTGGGACTTGAACACAGGACCTTGTAACATAATTCATGTCAACAAAATGTAATTGGAGTGATAAAGAAGAACCCAGCCATTATCTCTAAAGAAAACTGGAATTACCAAGTTGAGTCCCACTACAAACCATTTCTGAGACATACGAGCAGGGAATTTTATTAAACCTACACTATTTCCTATTGTTCTGCTTCGTCTGAGCTCTTACACTGGCTACGGTTGATAATAAACTTATGCTACCCCTATAAATTGCAGGTCTCCCTTTATTCATGCTATTGTGTCAATATACATTGATGCCTTGTCTGAGAAAATTCCCAGTTTCTCAGGAAAAGAAAAGAAAAACAAAATTTACTTGTTTAAACATTTTAAATGTTTATGCTGCCTATGAACACATTATTAAACCAGTACAGACTACATCAACATTCCTTTATTCCTCTATTCCCCAAATAACCAAGCACTAATCTAGAATAAATAACCCTGGAGTGTAAGCATATTAGGTTAGCCTCACTCAGGCATGGTTCCACAGTTCCACCAGTTCCACTCGGTAACTTTTCAGTAACCTGTCAAGGTCCCTCAAACAGCATTATTCCAAATGTCTTATTTAGATAACAAATTTCTAGGTATAACTGGCCAATTGACTATGTACAATTTTTAAATATATGTGAATATTTATGTTATATAAAATTTTATGTATGTGTATGTATATAATGTAAATATATTCTATTAATTAATTATTATGCAAAGAACAGTAATAAAATACAAAGCAAAGCAAGCCAAAATTCCTATAGTCCTATAACTCACAAATTAATTAAAGCTGCAAGACTATAGGATCCGTTTCCTATATAAGGTATTAATAGAATTAATAGTTAACATTTATCAACTTTTCACTAGGTACCAACTATTGTTGCACAAACATTACATGTATCAAGTTAATTGACATTAGACCCAAGGTAGATGTTATTATCAAATACATTTTGTAATTAAGGTAAATGAGATATAGGAAGGCTAAGCAGGTCATATAACTCATAGAGGTCAGCATCAGGGTTCCAAGTCACAGTCATTAACGACAATATTATGGCCGCAGAAGAGCTCTGAGGAAACAGAATAAACAAAGGTACAAGGCTGCCAGTGACTACTTAGCCAAAGGATGGTGCAAACAGTCCATACCGAGAGCAGCTGCAATCCTGCCACCTGCCAGGCTAGGCACAGTCCAGAACTAAAAAGTTGAATACATTTCCCTTAAGCTGTACATTTTACACCAAGAGTTTAATGTTTGATTACCATCCACCTTATGTGGATTACCAATGCCTTACTGTACTTCATAAAATAAATCCCATGTGTGCCAATTACCAGGGACCTAAAATTTAGGTCAATGTTCATTAACATATTGGAGATTTTATAAAATATTCTGTTAAAACCTCCTAGATGTCAAAGGGAAAAAGAAGCACACATGCAAAGCTCATTCCTCTGCTTGGCTTTACCTTGAACTTGCGCAGAGATCCATTCTACAACAGTAATCACAGAGGATTCTGTGCCATGGACTCCAATGAGATATATCAGAAAGAACAATCTCTGCTTAGATTATTTTCCTCCATGATTTTCCATGGTTGTGTGCCATTTATTCAAAGGCACGTATTTGGCCTGGCTCAGGCCTTACTAAATTGAATCTTTACATTGTCCTTAGGAACCAAGCAAGGACAAAAATCATGTGGTAAGTGTTAGTCACTGCATACCTCAAGACAATAAAAATTGCAATTATTTAAATACCCTCATTTCTTCAATTTGAAAGAGGCTGTTCAGGGAAATGGAAATGTAATTCACTGTGAAGAGCCAAATTAGCTTTGCAGATAAGAACAAAGGTCTGAGTGGATTTCTCTAGCCTGCCCTAATCTCCCTTGCTATTCAAGCAGATCACCAGATAAATCATCCTGCAGTTAGCTTTGCTGGCCCACAAAACTGGCCAGTGGCCTGGTCCAGGCTAAACCAATAATCAACTGTGAAACGGACACTATTCCTAGGAGACACTCTCTTCTCAATATCCCCAATAACCTCCATTACCTAAGAGAGCTCTGCACAATTTTATCTGGTGTCAAAACTCGCTTTCTATTTCATAGACCAATTCATGCCCACCTTATGCATGGAGGTGGCTATGACTCCCATGTTGGAGGCACCTGCTCTTTCTCTCTAGGATATTTATGTTTTGTGCTGCTTATTTGGATCTTGGATTACACTGGTTGTATTGACATATGCATGTGTTTCCTTTTCTAACTACACACAGGACATAGAATGAGGCTGAAGCACTGGACAAGGTAAGGAGCATGACCTTTGAAGACATACAGAGTTGAGTTCAAATCTCAATCCAACTGCACACATTTTGTAACCTGCAGAAGCACCAGAAATGAACTCCAGAAAATAGAAACAAGAGGTTTTCTTCTTTGTTGCTGTTTTTTTTTTTCTTTTTTTAAATATATCTAGTTTGTTTATCTGTCTTTGGAAGGATCACTGGAGACTCAGAAATAGAGGGACGAAGGGTGAACCAATTCAGCAGTGAAACCCACTAGACACTATGTTGGAAATGAACCATAACCCGTGGATGTGGGTAGGAGGGCAAAACTGGGAGTGAGCAAGAGAAGAGATGACAAGGTTCAAAATGAAATGTACTCTTGACCTGACTTGTATGACTGTAACTCATCTATACATCACCTTTATAATGATAACTTAACTTGAAAGAAACAAAGCAACTTGAATGTGTCTCTCCAAAGTACCAGTAGGCGTGCATATGCACACACATACACACATACACACTTCATTTACAAAGGAATATATCTTTCCTCACCACAGCACACTTGCAGCAGAAATCTCACCTAAAACAGTGTGCTGCAGATAGTAGGAACTCACAACTTTCTAGATTTTTTTTGTCAAGCAGAATTTACAAGTGTCTGGTTTACTGGATGCTCAAGAATGCAGTGAAAGGAATTCATAGTACCATGTTTCCAAAAGAAGTCTGATTTCAAGGCCTTGGTATGCTTCAGAGACTCAATGAATTGGCTGAGCTAAACTGGGAAACAACTTTCTCAGCATCTGTTAATTGGTGGCCATGTTTATAGTCAGCACCAAGAAAACACATTTATTTTAAAATTTTGCAGATCTGGCATCCCTACTGTAAAGGTATTTTTATTTCTCTTTCACATTTGTTTCATTTATTTCCTTAGTTTCTTCTGTAGAACAGAGAAGTTAAAAAGAAGTTTTAAAAACACCAAGTCAATAAATAATATAAAGATATAGATGAGAATTTTTTTCCAGGCAAAGATCAGGTGGAAAGGGTACTGTTCAGCTTTAAATTTATTGTCAGGATAAGATAAAACACTATTGATTCCAAGTGGCAGAAAACCAACTTGAACCAAATAAGAAGAAGAAGAAGAAGAAGAAAAAACCCTGTTCCTAAGATTTTCAGTATTCTCACAAGAGCTAAGTTCCAAATTCATCTCAAGTCAGTATTTAAATGACAACAATTCATTTAGCAAAACTCACTGTTGTTTCCTCTTATCTCTGTCTTATTCTCTCTCCTTTGCGTTAAGTCCTTCATGCTCACTCTTTCTCAATTGCTTTCTCAAGTTCCTAGTCTATATAACATAAACATAGCTACCATCGGTATATCTTACAGCTTTCAGCATTATGCTGTAATTGAAAATATTTTTAAGTTCTAAAAGTCTTAAAGCAAGATAAATGTCCTAGTTTGAGCCAGATGCTCAAATCTGGGACTATCTACTATGGCAGAGTACAAAATCACATTATCCCAAATGGTTGTCCTGTAATAACTGAAGAAGTAGGTAATAAATACATAAGACTAAGGGGGAAGTAGGGAGGAGTATCTATATAGAAGAACAAAGTACTATGTGCAATAGATTTGGCTTAGGATTTCTCTCATGCCCTCATAAGCAGTCATCTGTTATGTTTTTATCGGTACATTGCTCAATAAAATGGAAGGCCAAATCAAAACCTTCAATAAAAGAGTTTTACTCACTCAAACTGTGTATAGAAAGCATGGTTTCATATATACTTAGCTAAAACACCGTGGAAGAGTCCTGACTCTATTGAAGAATAGAGAGTAAATAATGCATCAGAACCTAATGATGCCAGGAGGCAATGGCACAGACCTGTAATTCTAGCTACTCAGGAGGCTGAGATTTGAGGATTGTGAAGCCAGACCAATCAGGAAAGTTCATGAGATGATTTACAATTCACCAGCAAAAAAAAAGCTGAAAATGGAGCTGTGGCCCATATGGTAGAGTGCTAGCTTTAAGTGAAAAAGAAGCCACAGCACCCAGTATTAGCAAAAGAAGCAAAAAACTAATGATAGCTATATAACTTCATTATATTTCAACAAAATACTCTGCATTTAAATTATGTTTTGGAAGAAAGCAGAACATTATTTAGCATGTGATGAATTTTATTTTCTTCTTTTTATTTTTCTAGTATTGTCTACATTGTTTTTCTAAGTAACACATATGAAATTATAGTCATAAAATTATAAGTTGCAAGATTCAGTAAAAGGTTTAGTAAAATGTGGACATGGGTCACTAAAAGGTAATTTTCACCGTATATACTAGGGAGCTACTGCCCAGGAGTCCTGCAATTGTTTCATATCTCCCGTACTTAACATCTGCAACAATGAGCCTGTAGCTAACTCAAAGAAAATTCCACTAAATTTGTTGGAAATAAAGAAACTGTAAAGGGAAATAGAGAAGTCTGAAAACAAGTCAGACACCCACCCTCAGTATCTTGGTAACCTATACAGCCAATTTTAGTCATAACACCAAAATATGTAACCACTCAATGAGTCCAATTCAGAAAAAGACATGCTTAATCCAACTTCCCAGCCAATGTAGCAAATACATTACCAGAAAATTTAGAGCAGCTAAACAACCTTGATCCTTACATTTAGAAAGAGAAGGTTTTGGGGAAGACACAAACATAAAATGATAGAAAAGTTTATTCAAAGAGAAATATGACAGAGAAAGAGAATATGTGTCATATATGTACCACAGAGAAGACAGCAGTTTAACCTAACTCTGCCATCTTGGGCATCTTCTGCCTTGTCCCTCATTGCAGAGGGTTAAATAGTGAAAATTGAGTGGCTTCTGATTGGTTGGTCTTTTTTCCTTTTCTTGTAACTTGGAGACTATTGTAACTATGCATAGTTACAACTCTCTAACTTCTTCCTATTTAATTTAAGGTAAATGTCTGTACACCATGAGGGCAAAGATGAGCTGAAGTGCTGTCTTCCCATGGAATAAACCTTCTTTCTCAACCCTTCACCATGTCTTTATTTGGCCTATAGGGGTGAGTGGCTGGACCTGATATTGGAACTCCTAGGGTTTGAGCCTCGAGTCTAAAACTCTAGATTCAATCACAGTTCCTCTCTGCCCAAGCCCCTAGTATGGAAACTAATTGATGGGACAGGTTTTAAGCACTCAGCTCTAAAACAAACAGCCTGTCCAGTCTCCATCCAGGCTTAGTGGACATTTATAAGTGGACTTATCATTCTCTAGCCATAAGTAACCAAGGATCAAACACTTCTCTGTGGTCTAATCTAGTTCTTAGATTCCTAGTATCAAGAAAAATAAAGTTAAGAGCTGACAAACTCAATGAGTCTATCTGGTTCAAGGGAATGCCCAAATTTGTAATCTAAGTCAGCTTTGATAATGACAGGTCATACCCTCTGACAGAAGAGTGAAAATTTAAATGGTCCAGACTGTCTTTATGTTTACCAAGATGGACATTCTGGCAACCTTTGTCTTCTCCAATCTTTCAAACTTGAGAGCATTTGAGTGCCAGGTCAATTATGCTCTTCCCTGAGCAGCTAAAGCAGCTTTCAAAAATATTGTTGTCACTGTGTCAGATCAAGTGGAGAGGCAGAGAAATATGACTTGGGAGTCTCAAAAGGTATTAGGCTGCAGGTTAGGTAGAAATTAAATTCCATTTGCTAGCATTCCATATGATGCCCTGAGAGAGCCAAAATATTCAATTCTCTTTATTAGTGCTGGATTTATAGTTCAAAATGAAGATTGAATTAAGAAAAAATATCAGAGTTGATGTTCTAAACAGCTCTTTAAATTCAAGATCCTCTGAAATGTACTCCAGCATCTGATCTGACGTCCCCAACCCGGTCTCCTGAGTGGATATGCTGAGCGCCTGCTACTATTGAACCAATATCTCTTAAGCTACTTTCATTAGGCCAGCTCTGTGCTCAGAAACCCTAATAGCTTTGGGAAGAAGTCTAGATTCCTCTACCCCACTCTCAGAAACCTCCAATTTTAGACAAATCCTGACCTGAATTTCCTGGGGTCCTGTTTACCAGCGCTCCACCCTTACCCTCTTCTCCAAGCAGAGTTCTTTGCTGTCCTATAGCCTCTGGCCTTTCTAATACCAGGCTTCTCAGCACCAATTACTGAGGATTACCCTCAACAGATCTTATTTCATCAACATAATCCTAGCCAGGTGCTAGTGGCTCATTCCTATGATCTTAACTACTCAGGAGACTGAACTATGAGAATCATAGTCCCAAACCAGATTGGGCAGAAAAGTCCAGGAGACTTTTCAGGAAAAGGCTGGAAAGAGAGATTGGCACAAGTGGTAGAGCAGTAGCCAAGCAAAAAGCATGAAGCCTTGAATTCACGCCCCAATACAAAAGCAAACAAAAATCACCTAAGTCCTATCTCACCATAAAGCCTTTGGGGACTTTTCCAGTCCACACAAATAATTCCTTTTTGAATTCTTGTTAACAATGATGAGGCAGATTATAACTAATAATTATTAAAAGTCTGATTGAGACTAGGCTCTATTCTTGCTATTTTGCTGATATTCTCTTATATGCTCTTCAGAGGAATGCTGTATGGTTATTACTTGTTATCTTGACAGTGCAGCAAGTGAAATGTTTGCACAACTTAGTTCCTCTGAAAGCATGAACTTTATGGAGCCATTGGCATGTCATTTTCCCTCTCTGCTCCCTAGTGACTGTACTCGGTCAATCTTTTGTTATATTTCCACAAGGCTACAGAGTTCACATGAAAAATAAAACCTCTGATTGAGCCTGAATCAGCCTCCAAACACATGCTTTATGTGCATGTTTGGAGCCAAGCAGGCAGTGATGTCTCCTGTGGGGAAGAACAGTTGATCATTTGTAGGCAGAGCACTCCAAGACTATACCTACCCTGGATGGTACTATAGCAAGGTGAGTAGAAAGAGGAGCTTTACCACATAGTGGCCCACAGCCCCCATAAACACATACTATTAGGTCTGAACCTTGTCCTGTTTATACGAACCCAACTTCAAAGTGAACCTCAACTGCCAGTACCCCTTCTAAAGCCAATGTCCCCCTAGGTCCCTCCTGCACAGATGCACTGTTGCCACTAAAAAACATAGCCCGGTAGCTTCAGGGTAGCTCTTCTATGCCCTGACAGACAGCTCCACAACACTTGCAAGTGGACTCATTCAATGAATACAATCTGTCCTGCTCTAAAATCTCCATCAAGTCCTAGATGTGTTTGCCTGAACATGCTTGCCTCTGACACACCAAAAGACCGAGGATTCACATTAGGATGACAGGCCATGACCCACATTGAGGACCCGCCCCTTGCTTTAACCCTGTGATATTTCAGGCTCTGGGTGTTCAGGTGTCCAGAGAAGGGCACAGACTCTCCTGTGGCTTTTGAATCATGACATCTGAAAATCCTCAATGTGAAATTAAATTGAGAAAAAACAAAATCTTG
Source organism: Dipodomys merriami (assembly GCF_024711535.1). Taxonomy (NCBI): domain Eukaryota; kingdom Metazoa; phylum Chordata; class Mammalia; order Rodentia; family Heteromyidae; genus Dipodomys; species Dipodomys merriami. Next base: position 613 of record NW_027205182.1, on the reverse strand, counting down.
TTAAGTCCTCAATCAAAAAGTAAATCCGAATCATATGCCATGTTTTATTAACTCAAGAGGGAAGCATTTACTAAGCCTATAGTCTACAATTTCGTTGAACATATCCAGGGCACCTATGATGTCAGGAACATTTTCTCTACCTCCTTGGTTTCTGGTACTTACCCTGAAAAATAAATCTTTCTTTTAAGACAGCAATTTTTTTTTGGGGGGGGGGGAAGTACTGGGGATTGACTTCAGTCCTTGCATTTGCTGTGCATTGTCACTCAAGTCCTGTCACAAACTCCTTTGTTCTTATTTTGGTTTTGAGATAGGACCTGACTACCTTTGCCAGGGTTGACCTCAAACTAGAGCTCCTCCTGCCTCTACCTCCTAAGTGGCTGGGACTAGGAGCATATAGTACTCTACTCTGCTTAAACACTGATTCTCAGCTGGGCACTAGTGGCCCTTGACTGTAATGCTAGCTACTCAGAAGGCTGAAATCTGAGGATTATGGTTCAAGGCAAGCCTGGAAAGGAAAGGCTGTGAAACTCTGATCTTTAATTGATGAATAAAAAATCCAGATATAGAGTTGTGGCTCAAATGGTAGAGTACTAGCCTTGAGCAAAAAAGCTCA
>NW_027205181.1:0-16990 GCF_024711535.1 Dipodomys merriami | reverse complement strand
ACAGTCCAAAACTATTATGACATCTGAGCACCTTTAAAAAAATGGCCTTTGTGACATCACAGTTCTTTTCAATACACATATCCTCATTGTGAACTCATGACAATTGAGATCAGAGATGCAATTGTAACACCACATACCCTTTGAGAAATCATCACCAGTGGTTCATCCCCTCATTGTGGTTTCAGAAAATATAATGACATCATAGCACTAAGACATCACATTGTCATTGTGACATCATCGTTATGTCATGATCATTGATGTCACAATTAGTTGGTGATGCCATACTGGTCATCAGGTCACAATAGGTTTGTGATGTCACAATGGTTTGGTGAGTCATAATGGCATTCTACATCCCAAATTGTTTTGTGATGTCACAGTGGTGATGAGGTCACAATGGGTTTCTGATGTCACAATGAGTTTGTAATATCACAATATTTCCAATTTTAATTGATAGTAGTTTACAGTAAAAATAGACATTCACAGAAGGAGCTTGAAGTCCCAAATAGCAAGAATTTTCTAAAATGTTATGAGCTCATACTAGATTTTTGAAAACACAATGGGACAGTGATATCATGATGGCATAGTGATGTCACAATATCATTTCAAAATAATGTTTGATGTCACAATTAGTTCAGAATGCCATACTAGTGTTAATGTCACAATACTTTTGTGTTGTCTCAGTGGGTTGATGATGTCAAAATGGAATCCTGGAACTCAATTCTCATTTGTTCAAAATGAGTATATGAGTTCACACAGGGACTGTGATGTCTCCAAAGTTATTTGTTGTCACAACATTGATGAAGTACTAAGAGGTTGGTGGTGTCACAATGTGATATTACGGTCATGACGTCTGGCAATATAATGACACAATGGTCATGTCACAGTGGATTTCTGATATCACATGTCATACCTTAAAAATTATGAGGTCGAAAACAATTTATGTGCTCACAAAGTGCCTCAGATATCAAAATGGTAACATGGTACAAAATTTATGAGGACAAAACATTTTTGTGAAGTCACAGTATGTTAGTAATATCATAATGGCAATGTGATGTGACAAATGGATTGTGATCTCACAATGGCTATGAGGTCACAATGGGTTTCTGATATCAACCCATATGACATATTTGAAATAGAAATCAATCCCAGAATAGGCATTCACAGTTTGTATATGATGCCACAGTGACAATGTAATGTCATAATGCTATGATGTCATTGTCATATTGTGATGTCAAATTGAGCTTATAGTGTCATAATGACAATGATATGTCACACTGGAGAGTTTATGATGTCACAATGGAATGTCTGGTCTAAACTGTCTTCAGCATCCAACATTCTTTCTTTGGCCTCCTCCATTCTTCTTTGAAGACATTTTACTTCACTTTCTATCACGCTTCTTATTGCTGTTCTTTCTTAATGGTGGCCAACTCCTTATTAAGGTTTTCTTTTAAGTCTTGAATAGATTGCCTTACCTTCTGGCATTGGTTGCCAGACTTTTCTTTCCACTCCTTAATCTGGGTCCTTATCTTTTCATTAGCTTCTTTCTCCCTCTGCTAGAGTTCCTTTATCTTTTTATTTCTGGAGGCCATGAAGTCATCTATTAGCTTCTGTATGGCTTCATCACACTCTCAGATAACCCTATTCAGGGTATTTAATTTTTCATTCAGCAGGTTTACCAGCCTTGCAGTTAATCTATCATGAACATTATCCTCTAGGTTATTCTGGGACTGTTCTGTAGCTTGTTTGTGTGGAGATAGTTTTGAGGTTTTTGATTGGCTATATTCCTTGTGTTTCTGCAGTTGGTTCTACCCATTTGGAGACAAGAATCACATTGGTATGACAGGAGGACAGTCTTTTTTTGGGGGAGGGGCGACCGGAGCCAACCCAGTGTCGTGTACATGTATAGATCTTAGGGTTTCAAAGTAATGTGTAAGTGTTTTCCTATTTAGCTCTCTTTTTATTTGCTTGGAGAGGGATATTGTGGTTTCAGGGTCAAGATTATGTATAGTTGTAACTTGTGACAACCTGGGTTTGGGTGATAAGTAGTCTGCTCCTTAGAGTTAACAAGATGGTCCCCTTGTACTCAAAATAGTCAATTGGAACCAATTTTTTGGTCAAATATAGAACCAACTGTAAGTTGGTTCATATATTAACTGTTAGGAATCAATGGGGTGGAGCAGATGGAGAATTGAAGGGTTAGGATTGGAGAGATATGATTTCAAGTTCAGAAGAGAACTTGGGTATAATGATAGTAGAGGGATAAGAGTAGCTTGGGGGAGGGGTATATGTATGTAGTACGATGAGAATAAAGACCTTGTTACCAAGTGTCAGAAGTGGAAAAGAATTTGAAGAAAGGTTATGTAGTGAGTAGCTTAGAGATCGAGATGAAGGTAAGAAAAAGAAGTGTATTTGGAAACTTGCTGAGATTAGAGAAAGATTTTTCAAATATTATTAGAGAGTTGCTTAATCTAAGTTAACTCCTGTAATTATTGTTTACACACGTAGAAGGAGGTCTTACTTTGTGTATAGAACTAGGCAGGGTAGCTCTGATGGAGTAGTAGTATAATGTGGAGAGAGAGGAAAAAGGGAGAGTTAGAAGAAAATAAAGAATAAAAATCTGACAAATTAGGAGATCAGAAAGTGGAAGAAGAAACCAAATAATAATGAAAAATAGAAGCTTTAAGAGAAATAGCAAATCCTAAATCACAATACACTTAAATAGTACACTTAAATAGCATGTAGAAATAAAAGCAAACAACAAAAGATCAGACATAAAACCTAACAAAACAGCAAAAACAAGAATAAAAACTAAAGAATTGTTTTTTGGGGAGTTCTTTAGGGGAGCTTTAGTCTCCCCATAGTTCTCAGAGCAGATTCCTGATAGCACCTTGTATGTCTTGCTGTAGTCAACTTTCCTTGTGGCTTGGTTGGGAGTAGATGGCCTTTTGATGGGAGAGGGTGCCTGTTATCTAGAGTCACACTCTCAGGTCTGGTGGCAGGGAGTTTTGGGGGTTTCAGGTTTGTAGACTGCTATCATAGGCCTGCAGCTGTGTCCCAGGCTTTTCAAGGTAGCCACACCAGCCTGATCCCTTCTTTTGGAAGTGGATTTGGGTCAGAGGGCTTTGGGATTCCACATGGAATTGCCACCCTCAGAGATTAGACCCAGTTGGGATACTCACGAGGTCTGTAGCTGGTGGTGTGCTGTGGCAGGAAAGACTTGGAAAAAATTATATTAAGTGAAGAAAGCCAGGCCCCAAAAAACATAGGGCTCATGATTTCCCTTGTTTGCAATAACTAGTATATGTCTGAGACAAGCAGGAAAGGTCAGATAAATTGATGTTATGTGAAAGGAACTCCAAGATAAGGATTCAAATATTTTTGCTTTCATGCAATTGTTTCTAACATATTTATAAGGTGATTTGTTTGTTGCTTGGTATGGCCTTCCCTCACGGTATAACGCCTGGTTTCACTGTATTTGATGGTTTAATTTGTGAAGGAGAAAGGAGAAAATTGTATTTAATGGTGAAAAAATAAAGCCATTCCCTCTTAACTCAGGAACAAGACAAGGATGTCCACTCTCTCCACTTCTCTTCAATCTAGTATTAGAATGCCTAGCTACAGCAATAAGACAAGATGCAAACATAAAGGAGTTCCAAATAGGAAAAGAAGAAATAAAAGTATCTCTCTTTGTAGATGACATAATCTTGTACTTAAAGAATCCCATAGACTCCACTCCCAAATTACTCAAGCTGATTCAAAACTTTAGCAAAGTAGCAGGGTATAAAATTAACCCCCCAAAATCAATGGCTTTTCTGCATGCCAACAATAAGAAAAGTGTGGCTGAAATTAGGAAAGCAACTCAATTTGTAATAGCCCCACAAAAAATAAAATGCCTAGGAATTAACTTAACCAAACAAGTGAAAGACCTCTATGATGAAAACATTAAAAACTTGAAAAAGGAAATCAAAACAGAACTTAAAAAAATGGGAAAAACTCCCATGCTCCTGGATTGGAAAGATTAACATCGTGACAATGGCAATACTTCCCAAGGGTATCTACAAATTCAATGTGATACCTATCAAAATTCCAACCTCATTCTTCAAGGAAATAGAAGAGGCAATCCAAAAATTCATATGGAACAATAAAAGACCCCGAATAGCAAAAACACTCCTCAACAGAAAGAACACTGCTGGAGGAATATCAATACCAAATTTCAAACTCTACTATAAAGCCATAGTAATCAAAACAGCTTGGTACTGGCACAAGAACAGACCTCAGGACCAATGGAATAGAATTGAAAACCCAGAAATGAACTTACAGACCTATAGCCATCTAATCTTTGATAAGGGAGCTAAAAAAATAGAATGGAAGAAAGACAGCCTCTTCAGTAATTGGTGCTGGCAAAATTGGTTAACTACTTGTACAAAGTTAAGCTAGATCCTTATATATCACCCTGCACCAGAATCAACTCCAAATGGATCAAAGACCTTGAAGTCAAAGCAGACACTCTGAAAACATTACAGGATGGAATAGCAGAAACCCTAGGTTTCCTTGGCGCAGGCCGAAATTTTCTTAATAGAGACCCGGAAACGAAGTGAATCAAAGAAAAGTTGGACCAATGGGATTGCATGAAGTTGCAGAGCTTCTGCATGGCAAAGGACATAGCTAGCAAGATCAATAGAAAGCCTAAGGATTGGGAGAAGATCTTCACTAGCCATACAAGGGACAAGGGTCTCATATCTAAAATATACATGGGACTCAAAAAATTAAATCCCCCTACAACAAATCCTCAAAGAAACAACTGCCCAATAAATAAGTGGGCTAAAGACTTAAAGAGAAACTTCTCTGAGGAAGAAAGAAGGATGGCCAATAGACACATGAAGAAATGCTCAACCTCCCTAGCCATAAAAGAAATGCAAATCAAAACCACATTAAGATACCACCTCACTCCAGTTAGAACAGCAAAAATCAAGAACTCTAACAACAACAGATGCTGGAGGGGATGTGGACAGAAAGGAACCTTACTTCATTGCTGGTGGGAATGTAAACTTGTTCAACCACTTTGGAAAGCAGTATGGAGGTTCCTCAAAAGACTTCACATAGATCTCCCCTATGATCCAGCAATCCGACTTTTGGGCATTTACCCAAATGTTTACAAACAAGACCACACTAAAGCTACCAGCACAACTATGTTTATTGCAGCATTATTTACCATAGCTAAGATATGGAACCAACCCAGATACCCCTCAGTAGATGAATGGATCAAGAAAATGTGGTATATATACACAATGGAATTCTATGCCTCCATCAGAAAGAATGGCATTGCCCCATTTTTTAGGAAATGGAAAGACTTGGAAAAAATTATATTAAGTGAAGTAAGCCAAGACCAAAGAAACAGGTCCCATGGTTTCCCTTATTTGCAATATCTCGTATATGTATGAATCAAGCAGAAAAGTTCAGATAAGGTGATGTTAGGAAAATGAACCCTAAGATATGTATTTAAAGTTTTTTTCATGCATTTGTTTCTAACGCATTTATGAGATTATTTCTTTGTTGCTTTGTATGTCCCTCCCCCACAGTATAACCCCTGCTTTCACTATTTGTTGTCGATATAATTTGTGCAATGGAAGGGGAAAAACAACTCCCTTAAATAAGGATACAGGTGGACCCATTGCAACAATGAGAAGTACAAGTTGTCATGTCGAAAACGAACTTTACAACTTCGGTGGGGGGTGAGGATTGGGTGGGGGAGATGCTGAGAAGGGATGGGGAAGGGACACACAAGACTATCTGCTAGTAGCAGATGGTGTGTACCCAGTCCCAGAGATAGACAAGTGCTTGAGGGGCAAAGGCAGAATTTCCTTCCATGGCCTATAGTCACATCACCTCCCTGTGTTAGGATCAAGATTAAGGAATGAATATTATGTTGTCCCTTTCCTATTTACATTTCCTTCTGGGCTACTCTGGTGCTGGTTGCACTCTGTAATGGAAATAGTTTTGACCATGGAGGCTCGATCAGAGGTGACAAAAGAGTTTTTATTGGAATGCTAGTGTTGTACAGGTGGCTAATTTCAAAGACCTGCAGCCAGCAAATACACAACACAGGAAACAGACAAGAGAGGAAACAAAGGACAAAAACAATATAACAATCCAATTCAGCTCCAATGGATTGCTGAATGAATTTGGATGCCATGTTGACCAGAGAACAGCCAGGAGACAGGAGACAGGACATGAACATGGAGACATATGACATGGTGTAATGGCACCTGAGCTGGTCCACACATGAATCGGGTCAGTACATGGGGAGAGTCAAGGAAACTCCTAGTCCCAGGCACTGAAATGACAGGCTTAAAAACCTACCAGCCAGATGTCCACCCAGAATTTAAAATTCTGCCTTTACCAGTCTACTGTCTTATTAGAAACTTTTATACGTTCTTTGTATTTTTCTTGTTCGATAATGTTTGTATTTTTTGGACTAAAAGATTTCAGTAGTTTTGTTGGATATGTATGGTGGAGGTTTATTCTTTTAATTGTACCATTCTGGAAGTATTTTCGTGCATTTGTCCTTTATCATTCACTTGTGAAAAATACCTTATCAAGGTACAGTAATCTTGGTGTATAAAATGCACTTTTTCAGTACTGTAAGGACTTCTTAAGGACTTCTACCATGCCCTGCTGGTATGTATGTATTATATTTAGGAGTCAACTGTTAGAGGAACAGGGGCACACCTAAGTGTTATGGGTTCCATTTCTCTCCTAATCTAGAGAATCTTCCATACAAAATTCACTTTTGACAGCTTGATCATTCAATAGCTTGCTATAGATGTGTAGATGTCATTGACAAAAATTTGATTAGTATTTTATGTTTTTGTATCTTGGTATATATTTTTATCCTTGTGTACATAGAATTTTAAATACTGTCATTACTTATTAGAACAAGCATTTTAACTTGTTGGCATCCTCAACCATTTATTGAATCCACAAAACACTAATATTGACTATTTATATACTGTTGTCAACTTTTGACAAAACTTCTTTCACATGTCCTTATCCTTGCTTTCAGTTTAGTCAACCATATTTACATGTTTGATTAGACTTCCTTCAAGGTAACTATTTTCTTCTGTATAGAAGATATCACTAACCTAACTGCAATAAGTTGAGAAATTTTAAATGTACATATATATTTATATACATATAAGTATATATACACTATATGTTGAAAAAGTTCATATTCTCATTTGAATTTTGATGTTCCCAATATTGTTTCTTTCTTTGAACAATTCATCTTTACTTCCTTATACTAATTTCCTTAAATTGTGCACACATACATACATAGGAATGAATGCACAAACATGACAGAATAGAAACAAATGTACTTTAATACTTTTTAGTCCTCTGTTTTCTTTTCTAACCACTATCTCAATCTAAAAATATTGTGAAGGTAATAGTTATTACTGCCTTTTATCATAGTGGCCTTGGAACTGGGATTAAATGTAGAGTTTACTCACAATTCTTTCCTCATCCCCCAGGTTGGATGTCGCTCTGTTAAGAATGAATTCCTTAGAGTTGAATGTATCCCTTTGTCTGATTTACATGAATGAAAATACATTTCCCCCACCTAATATTTGAACTCTTGTTCTGGTTGATATTTCAGGAAGTGTTGTTCACTATTTTGGGTGTGTGAGCAGAGCTTGCTATAGAATCATATCTAAATGACACTTTGCTCCTGAAAGATGTTCTTAAATTGAAAATTTGTTAGCCTGACCTCCCATACAACCACATACCCTAAACAGATTGACTCAAACCCAAGTTTTAATTTTATTTTTTTTAATTCCCTGGCTTGAACACAGGACTTGAGTGTTGTCCTTGAGCCTCTTTGTACTCAAAGCTAGCATTCTACTACTTGAAACAAGGCATCTCTTCTGGCTTTGAGTGGTTAATTGGAGGTTAATATCCCAAGGGGACTTTCCTACTTGTGCTGACTTTGAACCATGATAGATAGATCTCAGACTTCTGAGTAGTTAGGATTACAAGCGTGAGACACTGGTGCCCAGCAAAAAAAAAGTTTTTTCACACACATGGAAATTGTTACTCTGAGATAAAGACAACTGAATACTTGATGTCTCATGAAAGTCTATTCCATATTTAAGGGACAGGTTTGTACTGTGGTGCATGTGGAAGTGGGGATAAATCAAGCTCTCTCATGGCTTAAGTAAGTTTCTGAATCTCATTGTTAACAAATTCCCTTCATGTCCTTACCTATTCCTATTTACAAACATAAGTACAATATTTGCATTCCATACTGATTAGGGTAATATTTTAACATATTCATTGGCAGAGAAATAAGCATTCAGTCCATCAAAATCTTAAGATTTTAAAAACTCCTCAAAATTCTTTGCTTATTATGTAGGCTTAATTTCAAGAACTACAATTTGTTTTGGGCTTGGATTTTACTATTGAGATTTTTTTAAAAGCATGTTCTTTTACATAACTTGATTCTGGGATTTGATATATATGAGGTTCAATATGGAAGTTGGACCGCATTTACATATCCCTTCATTTGCCTCTTTAGGAAGTTCGAGATCCCAAACTACTCTTGTATGAAAGACTAAGTCTATAGCATTTACAGATTCATCAGGATTAAAATCTTCCCAGACTTGGACACTACTGGACTTCTACAAGATTCCATAGGTGAAAGTAGGACAAGTGAGGAGATACTTTAAAATGTCTAACTTGGTGCCCTTTCAGGTATTAGAAAGAATGAAAGGAGGCTGAGAAAACGCCATCGCCACTAAGATGCAGCCTGCACCAACAGCAGTTAAGCTGGGAAAGTTTGGCTTAGAACATTTATCAGACCTGAGCCTTGGCTCCTGTTCCCCAGTTTGCCTGACAGCTAATCATACACGTGTGCACGATGCCTCAGGTTGACCACCTCCACAGCCCTTGCAGGCTGGAAGCTGGCCTACAGCCAGGATTACAAGGAAAGCTAGCTGAACAGACGTTCAAGGAATTATTCTTTTTTCTGCAGTAGTTGAATTTATCTATGTGTACATGGCTGACAGTTTAGATGGACTATATAACTATAAACTATATAGTTATGGCCAGATTGGCTTTTCTGTGTTTGCTGACATTTCCTCCATGGCCCATCTACCAATGACATCCCCTCACAACTAAGGAACAGAAGACAAGAAAAATGGGATAGAAAAATTAAGAGGCATGCTAAAATAATTGATTGGTGTTTTCATGAGAACACATACTTTTGTTTTCTCTGAGGTGATCTAAATTGATATCATAACCAAATTATGAGATTAAAACTTCCTATGCTCATAAACAAAGTTGCATGTAGATATAGTTTTCTTTATATTTCAAAGACTGTTAGAAATAACTCAGTTGTGTTTGACTAATACATATTTTAAACCAAGTCTTCATTATCTTGTTATGAAATGGAAAACTAAACACAAGTATACAATGTTTCTTCCAGGTATAAATAATAAATGCCTCATAAATGACAGCAAAAAAAAAAAAAAGAAAAAAGATGAAAGGGAAAGGTATTTAGGAACATGTCAAATTTTGTGATATCAAAGAGTGCATTCAGCCAAGCTCTGGTGGCTCACTCTTGTAATCCTAGCTACTCAGGATGCTGAGACCTGAGGATCACAGTTAAATGCCAGCCCGGGGAAGACAGACCATGAGACTCTTAGCTCCAATAAATCACAAGAAAAACAAAAGTGGCACTGTGGCTCAAGCAGGAGAGTGCTAGCATGGAGCTAAAAAGCACAGGGACAGCCCAGTGTTCAAGCCCCACAACTGACAAAAAAGTATTCATTCAAAGATAATGGGATATCTATAATCTAATTAGCTTGGAAAAGGGAAAGGAAAAGTTACTGCAGATTTCAGGTTTATTTGGAGTTTTAAGCCTTATCAATAATTTCCTTTAAGAACTGGGAAGTTGAAAATGACTTTAGAATATGAAAATATGTTAAGCTGGGTGGTTCACATGTGTTAATCCTAGCTACTCAGCAAAATTTTCTATAATTAACAATGAAAATGCAGGAAATAATTTGTATTTCAAGTAGTAAATGCTAGCCTTGAAGCAAAAAAAAAATGAATGAAGCTCTCAGGTTGTGAAACTGAACTAGCGCACGCACATGCACACACACACTCACACACACACACACACAAACATGCATGCTCATGTGCAAGGTATGTTGAAGTAAATCAGTCTCAGAAAGAGAAATGGGGTCTGTGTCCCCAAAAGAAAAAAGTAAAACACACATATCCATTGTCATGTATATCTGATCAAGCTGCCTAAGTAGAGTACACATAGAAGTAAAATTTTATGGTGTAACCTCTTTGACCAACTAACAGTATCAAATGTGAACAGTACAAAGATGAATCATATATTGTCTCAGTGGGGTAGGTGTTAAAGAAGAATTGAAAAGAGGCAAAGGAATAGGGAGTAGATGGTTGAGAAAATACAATGTTAAGATTCAATGTACATATGTGAAAATGGAACTAGGAAAGAAAGGGGATGGGTGGGGTTTTTATAGATTGGAGGAGTTGACAGATACTGTAACAAAGACCAAGAAGCATTGTCCAAACCAGTTGATACATTGTACAACTGTTTAAGAAATTTATCCATGGGGCCTATAATCCTAATTATTCGGGAGTCTAAGAACTGAGGATTGTGCTTTGAAGGCAGTCATGGCAGAAAAGATCATGAGACTCATCTCCAACAAACTACTGAGAATAGTCTAGAAATGGTGCTGTGGATTAAGTTTTACAGGACTAACCTTCATCACAGAGAGATTCTGAAACAGCACTCAGATCTTGAATTAAAGTGATAGGACAAGCACAAAAAAAGAAAAAATAAACAAACAAAAAACAAAAAAATCTTAATTTTTATATTTTTGAAAATTACAAGAAAAATCTATGTTCCACCTACTTCAAGTAGTTATATAATATACATTATTACAGCGATTATGGTGGATAGAAATTTTCTCATTTATGTAGCATCCAGTGTTCATTCCCTTTAGCTTATTTTGGAGCTTTTGATTACGCCCTGAACAACAATAAGTTTCCTGTTTTCTATCGGATTGCTTGAGAGGACACACCAATAGCCACTGCTCTGGTATCGTTATTGTTTCACTTCAGCTGATTGGGACTGTTAATAATACAAGATGAGAATGGTTTGAGGATTCTTCATGAATTGAAAGAAGAGATGACTAAGAAATGAATTTGTGTAGCCTTTGCAATAAAAAGAACTCCTAAACAATGCCATTTCATAAATATTCAAAATTATGGAACGTTATATCCAGATTAATACATCTTCAGCAAATATCCTCATTATATATGGGAATAATGAATCCCTGTTTGACTAAACAGTGTGTTTTGAGCAATTTTTAATAAAAGGCAAAATTTGCATTGTGAACTCACATTGGGATTTAATGATGAGACGGAAGTATTTCATGCTAGATTGATTTCATGTACCTCATTTTTTGCACCATCACCCAGATATTTCTGGATTCAGAGATTTTCTTAAGATAGTTATTCCTTCCAAATACCCAGAAATTGTTTTTCCTTCCTGGGCTACGGTTTCTCTTTTTTGATTGTTCAGATTCTAAGTCTGACTAATGTTTGAGAAATGTCCTCCTGATTACTCCTTGGACTGGTTACCTAGGCATATTTTTGACATGACTATGTGTGGACACAGTTACAATATATACAATGCTGTTCATGCTGTGGCATAGGGTCTCCATGAGATGATTATTTATCGAACAATACAAACAATGGGAAACAGAAAAGGGAGAGTTCCTTTCCCTGCAAATATAAGGCCTTCTTTTTTGGATGGTACACACTTACAGAAAAGTCACTTCCTAGAGAGGTTTCTTAGTGTGTAAAATTAAAAACTTAAGGTATTTTTCCAAAACCTAACAAATTATAATTATTTAAATTTCTGTGAGGTACCCTAGATAGGGTTTCACGTGCTTAAAAACAGAACAGTTACAAAGACAAAATGTATTCGACCTTTCCATAATTCCTTTTAGTTACAAATAAGCTCAACATGCCCATAGGTTATATTTTGAAAAGTAAAAATTCACCCTTTTCCTATGAGTTTCATAAGTATAAACCAAGCACAACCTGCTAAAACTAATTGTCTATACTTTTCAAAAGTGATCTAGATTTGTTCTATGTATTAAAATTTTTACAAATCTCACACTGTAGGCATTAGTTATTGTAGAAAATACAGCTGTGAATGGTCTCATTCATGATTCTTTACATGGAATTGGCTTTTCTTGAAGAGAACCTTTTTTATTTCTTTGCTGAGTGACCAGGAATTCAAAAGTTTATTTAGATTATTCTCCCTAGAATTTCTTCTTTTTTTATTAATATGTCTTTTTGATTGTGAAAATACCATACAGAGGGGTTACAACTACATGAGCAAAGAAATGAATACATTTCTTATCAAGTATTGTTGACTCCTGCTTAGTTTCCCCTTACCATCCCTGCCCCCCATTTCCCCCCACCTCCCCGCTAAAGTTGTAAAGATTTTTTCCCACAGAACATCTTGTACATCTCATTGTTGCAATAGGTCCACCTCTATCCCTATCTAAACAATTTGTTTTTTCACTTCCCATCCACAAATTATACTTACATCAAATACAATAAAAACAGGGGTTGTACCATGAGGGAGGGACATAAAAAGCAACAAAGAAATCATATTATAAATACATTAGAAATAATAGCAAGAAAGAAAAACTGACTGAGATGCCCCTCAGTAGATGAATGGATCAAGAAAATATTACACACACACACACACACACACACACACACACACACACACACACACACACACACACACACAATGGATTTCTATGCCTCCATCAGAAAGATGACATTGCCCTATTTGTTAGGAAATGGAAAGACTTGGAAAAAAATATTTTAAGTGTATTAAGCCAGGCCCAAAGAAACATAAGTCCCATGGTTTCCCTTATTTACAATAACTAGTATATGTCTGAGAATAGCTGAAACAGTCAGACAGGTTGATGTTAGGTAAAATGAACCCCAAGATAAGGACTCCTAGAATTTCTTACATAACAATTCATCACTGGTCTGTGCTATTTTCAAATTATGAATCTGAAATTAAACACAATCAGATTTTCTGTTTTAACTCTGGGATGTACTTCAACATAAGATGGTGTAATTCTTTTAGCAGCACCCTTTCTGATGAACATACAATTTGACAATCCTGCTGGAGATCAAGTGATTTTGCATGAGAGAAGTAAGTTAGAGGCAGAGTGTGCCATTGTGAACCTTTGGAATTTTCCAGGTCTTCAACTTCAGGTGAAAGTAGGAAAGTTTTCTCTGTACACACTCCGTGGCATTAAGTGTCTTTATCTGAAGATATGATATAGTGGGCCATTGGAACTAGAAAATGTGTTGGATCTGACTCTAATGATGCAAAATTCACCCTTAGAAGTTATACTTGGTTTGTTTCTAGTAAATTACTCCTGTAATACAAGCAATTTAGATCACTGAGATAGTGATATGACTTAAAATCATTCCTAGCAGGGAAGCCTGTGAGATTCTTATTGCCAATTAATCACCAGAATCATGGAAATGGAGCTGTAGATCAAGTAAAACTCAATTACAAAGCCCAGTTCAAGCCTTAGTTTTGGCACACACACACACACACACACACATTTAAGTATTTTTAACTTAAGAAAATGTATTAATTGACTACTAGATAGAAGATGAAGTAAATAAATTAACAGGGGTAGACACTGGTGGGTCATGTTAGTTTAAAGCCCAAATGCACAGAAAGTTCTGTGAAACTCTTATCTCTATTAACTACCCCAAAGCTCAAGTAAGATTGGAGCTCAAGTGGTAGAGTGCTAACCTTGAGCAAAAAAAAGCTCAAGGAGAGGGTCCAGACACTGATATTAAGCCCGAGGATCACTAACCAACACCCTCCAATACAAAGGTAGTTTGTTTCTGAATGTTTGTTTAGAATGTTATCATAAAATATAAACTGCTTTTTCCCTAGCAGGTTTCTATGCTGTAACAAAGCATCAGAGGATCACTTTATGTATATTAAATATTTATTTTGCTGGCTTCTGTATAAGTTCCATTCACTGCTATTTGGGCATATTTGGTGAGAAGAATCAGTGAAGAACACTGTATGAGAATATTATCACAGCATGGCCACTGCATAAATACGAACAAAATGAGATTAGACTGGGGCTTCATGTAATTGTCTAAAAACAGAGACATGTGATTTACCCTACACTCTACTTTTAAAGCTTCAAATAGAATTCTTCCTTGGTCCTCATCATGTCTCTGATGAGTAGGATACTGTGAATAATGACATGAATTCAGGAAAATTGCATAGGGCTGGAGACTAGGATTTGTTTTCTCAGCACTAATCTCTACCATTTAAAAGTCTCTCACTTGTCAATAGTTCTTGGGTCTGGTTAGAGATCAAGGTTGTTATATGATGTGGAATCTATAACAGCATTGATGTAACTGTCTAGATTTATGCTTATAGAAATACTATGCTTATGGGAATGTGACTCAGTGGTAGAGTGCTTGCCTGGCATGCATGAGGCCCTGGGTTCACTCCTCAGTGCCACATAAACAAAAAAAATTAAAAACATTAAAAAAATAAATACTATGCTTAATAATGCTATTCTTTGAAACATTGGAATTTTTGGGTAAAATGCTGAATATTAACTGGCACATTCCAGATTTTTCTAAGCTTCCTCATTTTGTCTGCAGTGCAAGTTTTGATCCTGTATTTGGGGAATCACATCAGGAGGGAAAGGCTGCCTGTTGATTTGATTGTACCCCTTGCTGAGAGTATAGGATGGCTAGTCTGACAGGTAATTCCATGATTTAGGTAGAAATACATTCTCTCTCCCCAAAAATCCCTGCTCCTTTCAATGCAAAAGTTATGTATTAGAATTGTAGCATCAGTATTTCTTTCCTCACTTATTAATTTAATTGTAACTATAGATGATACTGCTCCATGAAAAAGAATCACAGAGTTTGAATTACTTGTAGGGTTATTTTTTCTACTCTGTTTTCTGTATGTTTATTCAACTACTCAGTAATGTAAGTACCTTTGATTGTATTAAATTCAAGTCCTTTTTATGGACAAGGTCTCCATCTTCTTCAAAATTACCATTAGACTATAAAGAAAACAGACATCTTTCACATGTCAATTTCCTAGTGCTTAGAAATGTTCTTGAACAGAGCAAGTGCTTTGTGTTGGTTTTAGCATAAGGAGCAGTCAAAAGTGTTGTGTATAGCATGACTTTAGAGCCTCAGAGCGTGATTTGATTCTCTGTCCCAATGCATTACAGGTGACTAGGAGTGACAAATTCAACAACTGAAAGCATGGGCTACATAACTAATTAATATTGAACAGAAGCATACGGGAATTTTAATTTCAGCTGCATAATTTTGGATGAATGATTTGAATAATACACACAACGCTGAGAATTATTATGGCAGTGCTTTGCATTCAGAAAAATTTTGTCAGGATATTACAAACGGCAAGACTTATGTGTGATAGTCACTGCCAGTAAAAATGTTACAATCCAACTGACAAAAGGAAAATGTAGGAATGAGTGTGGGAACAAGATGAAGACAAAGAAATAATACTGAGCATGTCAAGTAATACTTAGTATTATATGCTTTTATGCAAGTAAGCATTGACATGTTAGAATTATCTTTATTAAGGGACTTCATAATATCATTTTAAGTACTGAAATGGGAATAATGGTTCTGGCTTCTTAATCAGATATGGAATAGTGTGTGAAGTACCCAGATGACCAGTATTCCAACATAGTGAGAAACCAGTACCTTCTAAGAGCTACAAGTTTCCTGATTTATGGAGAGCCCTTCAGGATGGGCTTGGCCTGCATGGCTCTTTGTTTACATAAACTCACAGCAGTTGTCTTGGAGTCTTTGTGAAACATCAGAACAACCTCTCCCTGCAACATCCGGCTCATCTCCCTCATCTTCTTTTTTTCTCTGTCCCTTGCTCTTTATTGTTCATTGCAACACAATCACCTACATTCTCTTACAAACCATATTTGGAGTTGCATTCAGAGTAGCTGTTTCTGTTGTCTTAGCCAAAACAGTAACTGGGGTTCTGGCCTTCAAGATCAGTTATCTAATGAGAAGGATGAGATGGCTGCTGGTAACAGGGGCTCCTAACGGCATCATTCACATCTGCATTCTGATCCAGGTGATGACTTTCTGTGTACTCTAACTAGGGAATTCTCCCTTCATTGGCAGAGATGCACATTCAGCACAGGGACACATCATCCTCTTGTTTAACAAGGGCTTCCTTGTTGCTTTCTATTCTGTCTTGGGATACCTGGTTTTCCTGGCCCTGGCCAGCTTCACTGTGGCTTTCTTGGCCAGGAACCTTCCTGACAAGTCCAGTGAAGCCAAGTCCCTGACCATCAGCATGCTGGTCTTCTGCAGTCTCTGGATCACTTTCCTGCCTGTTTACCAAAATGCCAAAGAGAAAGTTATGGTGGCTACAGAGGTCTTCTCCATTTTGGTTTCCAGTGCAGGACTCTTAGGCTACGTCTTTGCCCTCAAGTGTTACATCATCTTGTAAAGGCCAGATAGAAATTTTCTGGCTGGCTTCTGGGGTAAAGGACAAACAGGGTGGAATATTTCCTCCATAATTAATAATTAACTTACACTAGAAGGTCTAGGATAAATCTACATTCCTTTTTTCATCTGATATTAGTTTATATATTTGGAATCACCTCAATGTGTGACTCTTCGTCCTTTCTCTAGTGATGGTCAATTACAAGTTTTAGCCAAAGCCATCTAAATTTGAAATTTATTTCATATAAATTTTAGTTCTTTTAAGTTAGTCTGCAATTATTCCAGCTTACCCACTAGTGTATTTTGTATGTTGACTTGTGTTCTAATTTTGCTTTCTTAATCATTTGCCTAAAATTTC
>NW_027205180.1:0-16992 GCF_024711535.1 Dipodomys merriami | reverse complement strand
AGGGGCTGAGATATAACACTGATGGGTTTAAAACCCAGCGCTGGCAGGATGTCTGTGAAACTCTGTGCTGTGGCTCAAGCAATAGTTCATAGGATAGTACCCCCAACATTTTAGTGCAATCCCTATGGCTGACTCCCCCCCAAGAAAAACACACCCTACCAATCTCAATCATTAGATGTGAACTTTGTGCAGTTTGTGATGTGTTTCTGAAAGAATGGTGATACTGATGAAAGCACACTAATTCTAATGACAGTGTGTGGGATACAGCTATGTGAGGAGTTCTTCCTGAGGTTCTGGGTCCTTCGTGTGGTGCTGTGTGCTGAGTCCTGCTCAGGATGCTATGTGCTGAGTCCTTCAGTGTGCTGAGTCCTGCATTGGGTGCTGTGTGCTGTGTGCTGAACCCTGTAAAGAGTGTAATGTGTTTTGACCTTCAAAGGGTACTTTCTTTCATCTTGCCCTTGTAATAGCTCCACAACTTCGATGATTATGCAGAAAAGAATATTGAGGCTCAGATATGTCCCTATGGTAGGGACAAAATTATGTATTACTGAAGACTAGTGAGTTGTCTACTGCAGACAATTGTTTTGTTTTCTTTTTTTTCTCAGTCATGAACCTTGAACTCAAGGTCTAGGTGCTGATCCTTACCTCTTGGACTCATGGCCAGCACTCCACCACGTGGATCCAAGGACCCCCTTGCAGCAGAGTGCCACAGCCTACAGTTGTATAGCCAAGATCTGTCATCCTGGCTTCTCAGGAAGCTGAGATCTGAGTATCTGGGTTCCAAACTATCCCAGACACAAAAGGTCCCATGAGACTATTATCTCCATTTCATCACTAAGGAATGTGAATTGGAAGCTGGGTGCTTGTGGCTCATATTGGTCATCTTAACTTCTCAGTAGGATGAGATCTGAGGATCATGGTTCAAAGCTAGCCTGGGCAGGAAAGTTCTTGAGACACTTAGCTCCAATGAACCACCAGAAAACCGGTGGCTCAAGTGGTAGAGCACAAGATTAGAGCTGAATTGCTCAGGGACACCACCCAGAACCAGACTTCACCTCATAGAACCTACAACAACAAAAAAGACATAAGCAAACTAACAAACCTGAAGTAGAGGGCTGTAATGTGCCTTAGGGGTAGAGTGCTTTGCATACATGAAACCCTAGGCTTGATTACTCTGGACCACATCACTAGGAAAATGCCTGAAGTGGCTCTGTGGTCCAAGTAGGAGAGGGAAATCCTTGTACAAGGCAAACTAGATACAGTGCTCATGTCCTGTGTTCAAGCTCCAGGACTAGTGTATGCACACACACACTCACACGTGTGCTCACTCACTCACTCACACACACACACACACACACACACACACACACACACACAGAGAAAGTAGAAGTGAAGCTGTGACACAAAATGGCAAAGCAGTAGACTTCTGCTCTGAGATCATGGTCAGCCCTCACGCCCTGTGTTCAACCCCAAAACTTAGCCTCTCAGGGCCCAACTAGGAGAGGTCAAAGGTTTCAAAACCTGATGAGCTTCACCAGCCATAGATGACAGGAAACTTTGTATTATCTGACATGTTCTTGGATTTCCCAAGCTTCCAGAAACCTAGGAGAGGCATCATAGGCCCATCATCGCTGGTAATGAAACATTTAATTAGGTTCAGTATCCTAGTTGTCTGGCAGAAGGACACCTGAATTATATTGAGCCCTGTATCTGAACATCAGAATATAGTCTCACAAAAGCAGGATAAGTGCACAGGACTTGGCATTCCACAGGAGGTGGCACAAATGAAGGCTTCCTGTCAAAATAGAGCACTGGGGAGAGAGATTGCTTGGCTTTCAGAGCCTGCCCACACTCCTAAGTGGCCCAGATGGAGTTACTTGTTACACAGCTGTACAGGATTGAGGCGTTTGTCTGACTGTCCAGACAATGAGAGAGACTTCTTCCAGCAGGACTGGGGTGCAGAGCAACTTTCAGGCTATACTGGGAGCAGTGAGGGGAGCCCTGGAACATGCAATGTCATAAAAGCATTCTCTGTGTTATGAACTCATAATATTGAATACATATTTCCTAGCTTGGTGCCATTCATCATAGCTACTCTACTCTGGAGCTTCACCTGTAGGAATACATCCATACATAGACAAAGACGTAGAGGTACAGGCTCTTTTTGAGGGGGCAGGTCCTGGGGTTGAACTATGAGCCTGTGCGCTGTCCCTGAGCTCCTTTTACTCAAGGGTAGTGCATTAAGCTTGAGTCAAAGCCCATTTCTGGTTTTTTTCTGTGATCTCTTAGAAATAACAGTGTCAAGGACTATCTTACACTGGCTGGATTCATATTCAGATTCTCTACATCTCAGCCTCTTGAGGATCTGGGTCAGCAGCCACTGGCACCATCTTTCTTTTCTTATTTTTTTTAATCTGGACAATCTGACTTCTTAACGGGTCATTCCAATGGTTTGAACTTATAAGAGACTACCCAATGTTCTTTCTAGCTGTTTTCTCATAGAAGGATTTTCTCTCCTCATCTACCACTCTGGTCACAGGTTTGAAGCCAAAAGTGAGAAATGAGTATCACAGGATTGAGGAGCAAATGTCCACAGGACATGCCAGTTCTGTTACTTAGCACTGAGCTGCAGTGAATTTACTGTCTCAGGATGAGAGGACCAAAAGCTGGAGCGATCATCATACCGTCTGCATTGCTCCTTTTGCCTATAAAATGATCTAATAATTATGAGTGTTGTGTGCCTCCAATCTTACCTATCTAGAACACACTAGAAGTATGTGCACGTTTCAATTTTTCTTTATTACCTCTTGAGATTTAGATTAAAGGTTTGTGTGGAGCGGCTCCTTGGCAAATCCCTGAGGAAAGCTGTTTGAAGCCTCTTCAGGAGATCGCCTTCCAAATCCAGCCCAAGCAGGAAGTCTGTGAGATTCTTATTGCCAATAAACCACCAGAAAACCAGAAAGGGACCAGTGGCCTAGAGGTTAGAGCTCCAATTTTGGGAGAGAAAGCCTAGCAGGAGGTACAGGCCAGACCAGGCAGGAAAGTCTGGGAGTTGCTTATGTCCAATTAACGTCCAGATGTCTGGAAGTGGAACTATGGCAATAGTAGAAGCTCAGCCTTGAGCAAAACAACTGAGGAACACATCGCAACCTGAGTTAAAGCCCTGAGATGTCCAAAAAATAAAATTCAAAAAGAGAAGGCCAAGTTTATGTATCAGTGCCCTACTTACTTACTTGTGTATGTTACTTCCCTGAGTGCAAACAGACCATATGCAAAGCTTCTGCTTTCATATACTGATTTATTTTTCAGATATGCTTGTTATGCATACTGCATCATTCTCTTTATTTCAGTCCCATCACTTTACTCTTCCAGGGTTCCAGGCCTGTGTCCTAAGATGATGCACATTGCAGCTCTCAGCAGCCTATAGTTACATTTTACTATGAGGCCAATCCAGGAACGGTCACAAATAAGTCAGGGAAAGAGAAGATCAGGGTTTATAGAAATAACCGGTATTCATAAAATTATACTTGGGGACACAAACTGTAGCATACGTATGTAAAAACTACCATTAAGAAAAGAAGATGAGGGGGCAGGGAATGTGGCTTATTGAGAGAGTGCTTGCTTAGCATGCAAGAAGCCCTGGGTTGTATTCTTCAGTAGTATATACAGAGAAAAAGACAGAAATGGTGTTGTGGCTCAAGTCGTAGAGTGTTAGAGACAGTGCCCTGGCTTTGAGTTCAACCCAAGAAATGTCAAAGAGATATCTAGGTAGGTAGGAAGGTAGGTAGGTAGGTAGGTAGGTAGGTAGGTAGATAGAAAGATGATAGATAGATAGATAGATAGATAGATAGATAGATAGATAGATAGATAGATAGATAGATAGATAGATAGATAGATAGATAGAAAGATAGATAGATAGATAGATAGATAGATAGATAGATAGATAGATAGATAGATAGATAGATAGATAGATAGATAGATAGATAGATAGATAGATAGATAGATAGATAGATAGATAGATAGATAGATAGATAGATAGATAGATAGATAGATAGATAGATAGATAGATAGACAGATAGACAGATAGATAGATAAACAGATAGGTAAACAGATAGAAAAATGGTACATGAATCTGGTCTTGGATGTCAGGAGGAAAGAAGGGAACAATTCCCAGTCATGAGGCCTTCTGCAGTGTGCCAGGCCACCAGCATTGCCTTCACACAACCACAGAGCAGGAAGACTGTCTCTTTCCCACTTCTCAGGCAGATGAAAGCCCCAGAGCCAAGAAGGCAGAGCCAGGTTCTAACTCAGGTGCTTGGAAACAGAAGAGAAATGGCCCTGCCTGTCCTTGGACTGGAGATTTGCACCAATGATGTGGAGAATGAAGGAAGGAGAATGGACTGGCAGAGGTAGAAGAAGGGCCTTCAAATCTGACAGATGTAGAGTCAAAAATCCACTCCCTAAGACAAGAGAGCAGGATTTTTCTACTCTGTTCCTGCCCTCTCCCTCACTAAACTGACTCTCGATTGGTAACCTGAAGACAGCCTGAGGCTCCCTTCACCTAAAGGAGGAAGGTTATTCATTGTTTGAAGAGGCTGAGAAAGCCTGACCATGGTGTAACACTAACAAATGTTTCAGCTTTCCCCTCATTTCTGGGTGTGCCTGGAATGAATGAATGAAGTGGTTTGCAGCTCACTTCCCTGTTGAGTGTGTACCTTCTGCCTCCTAATCCTACAAGCCTAGGTCTCTCCACCTAGCCTGGCTTTTGATACTGTTTTCTGTCCTTCAAATACAGTGTTACACTGGAGTTCTTCCTGCTAACAGGGCTAGGGCTTGAATCCTTAGAACTTCATTTGAACCTTGGATGGGTCAATGATGTTTCTTTCCTTCTTCTATAGCACAAGAATTCTAATAACATTTAGAGTTCAAATAACTTCTCATCACCAAGGGAAACACAAGAAGCTGTTGAACATCTGACCTTTCAGAAGTGGAAGTCAGAGTGTCATAGACTTTCCTGTCCTGGTTGGCTTCACCCTGTGATCCTGAGACCTCAGCCTCCTTAGCTAGGTTCATGGTTGTGAGCTTCATGTGTTCTGCTAGGTTCAGGACTGTAATGACATTGACAATACAAGTCAACTGCTTATCACAAATGGCTTGGGGAGCATATTAAGCCTTTCAACATTGAACCATTCAGATCCTTTTAGCACACAAGGTTATAATGCTAGAGGCTGAGAGGCTCGGCAAGTGGATCTGCTACACTTCAACCTTAAGCTCTGACTCCAATTCTGGTTTACATCAGCGTTTATTTTCCAGGGAATCTTCTCCTAATTAGCAGAAAGGAAAAGTACTTTGATTAACCTTTACTTTTTTCCAGTTGTGTGTCTTGTATCAAGCCGGGCCCTGTCCCTGAACAATTCAGCTCAAGGCGAACACTCTACCACTTGAGCCACGGCGCCACTAGAGTTTTTTTTTTGGTGGTACATTGAACATAAGAGTCTAACAGTTTTTCCTTGCCTAGGCTGTCTTTGAACTGTGGTCTTCAAATCTCAGCATCCTGAGAAGCTGGGTTCCAGGTGTGAGCCACCTGCATCTGGCCAATTGTTTTTGACAGTCCTGGGGCTTATTTTTTTCAAGGCTAGCACTCTACCATTTGAGCCACTCCACTGCTTCTGGCTTTTTCTGAGTATGTGGCACTGAATATTCAAACCCTGGTATTCATGCATGTTGAGCCAGCTCTTTACTACTAAGCCACATTTCTAGGCTCACCCTTACAATCTTATCCCACAACTTGCCTGTCCTAAAAAAAAGGCTTCTGAGTATAAATCATTAAAGAAATCCCTATAGGAAGGTGTTCAAAGATAAATAAGACAAAGTTCATACTTGAGAGAGACTCTAAACATGTGAAGACTCTTACAAATGCCTCCATTTAATTATGTATCATGTTTCAACACAAAAAGTTTTAATGAAAAATGAGTCAATGTCCTAAATTATTGTGTATAATTTTATAATAGATGTGCAAAATGTAATAAATATGTGTATGATAACACTAAATAAAATACACAATAAACGAATGAATCAAATAAAAAATAAATAAATACAAAATCAATAATAAAAATCATAATATGTAATAAACATAATTATGTAAGTATATATCACATGTATAGAAATATCTTTTCCATTGCAGGGCCTCCATTCAGGCCATGGGAACTCTAGCCTGAATTTCATTTCATCAACGACAGTAAGCTTCGCCTTCACCCATGGTACAAAAGAGTTACTTGGACGGTGAGATCAAATCCTACCAATGGTAAAAATATTGGCCCAGTTCCAAGATAGTGACTTAATTTTTTAATGAAAGCAGGTATGTTTATTCAGTTACATACTGAACATTAAAAAAAGCAGTGTAGAATGTTGCACAGCTATTCAGACGTCCTTCCCTTATTCCCAAAGTGCTTCTCTGAACACTACATTGTTTCTTTTTTTGTATGTTTTTTATTGTAAAAATGTGGTACGGAGGGGTCACAGTTACTTGAAGAAGGTTATGAGTATATTTCCTATTGAGAATTGTTGCCTCCTCCTTTGTTTTCCCCCTACCATCCCTTCCCTCCCATCTCCAAAACTACTCCCCCTGCCAAGCTGAGTGACTTATTTTTAGTTTTGGCTTGGCATGTGGTTTGAACTCCAGTAGTGGCAAATCTGCACTTTCCCTCACAGTGCTACAGATTTACCAAGATCCTGAGGTCAAATCCCAGGCTAGGAAAGAAAACTGACAGAAATTCCAAATCAGGGAGCTTTATTTTTTTTAATTTAGTTAGTTAATTAATTAATTAATTTTTTTCTTTTCTTTTCTTTTTTTTTTTTTTGGCCAACCATGGGGCTTGAACTGAGGTCTTGGCAACTCTGCCTCAGCTTCGATCACCCTAGACTAGGTGCTGCTCGGGACCCAATACTGGAATCCTAGGCCCAGAGGGCTTGCATGAGGAAAAAAAAAGTGGGATAGAACGAAAAGTGGGGAGATGCAGAGGGCTAGGGATTTTATGTTTTTCTCTTTGCACAGTGACCATCCTGGGTCTGAATCAGATGGCTGCAAAATGGATCTGACCTGCCATATCTGAAGGCTGGCGTGCTATCAAGGAAACCATAGGACAACCTGTCAACATAGGCCCTGGCTTCAAATCCTGGTCATGGCACCTACCAATGGCAGGAGATCACAAGAGACTCATTCCTATTCATAGGAATACCGATTGAAAGAGAAGTTTGTGCATCGCTCGAGTCTAAAATAGGATGCAATAATCCTAGGACACTGATCGATCTCAATTAATACTTTATTAATCATGAAAACAATACTATTCCCTTAATTGTGGTATAATAAATACCTAAGAGTTAGTAGAAACTTGGTATATGTCATTCAATCATAGATAGGTGGCTATGGCTCTTTTTACCAATATATATTTATTTGTATACCACTGTCTGCCTATCCATGTATAGCTGTTTTGTACAATCCTGGGCCAAGATCTCATCACCTGGGATCCACTTGACAGCTTCATTGCCTAGAGGCTGCCGTGCTCACATGCACCCATTCATGAATTGGGACAGCATGTCCCTGAGTTCAGATCCTAGCACTGCCAAAAATTTAATCTTGGATTAAGAAGCCAATCTGATTTCCTTTTCCGGGAGAGTCCTGGGTGTCAGGCACGATTGACAAGACATCTACAAATCTAGATGCTATGTGATAGCATGCAAACAATATAATACATTGTTAGGTGTAATCACAGTCAATAAAATAAACGGTAAATAAATGAATAAACCAAAAAAATTCAATGAATAACCCCCCAAACATAATATAATCTGACATCTGTATGGAAGTTCAATTCTATCTTTAAAATGTATATAAGGAGTATGCTTTCCCGGGATAGGCCGTGAATTCAGGCCTATGGAACAGGCCTGATTTTCTGGTCTTCAAGCACGATGAGCTTCCCCTTCCCGCAGAATGCAACAGAGTTACCCAGACCCCGTGTTCAAATCCCAGGCCTTGCAGACAAAAAAAGGCCACACATTCCAAGCAAGGGAGCTTCATTCGCATTTTAAATATTTTTTAAGTTCACTTCGCCTTTATTTGATACATTTTGATTTTATAACACTAGAGTTTTTTCAAAAAAGGGGTTTAAACTTTTACATTTCAGCATTAGCACATTGGTGTTTCTATTTTGACCATCTTCCATGAAGAGTTAACATGAAAATAAGAACACTATTTCTCCCTAGAAGGTTGGGACAGTTGATTTTATTTATATTTAGAGTTATTTCTATTATTATAAACTCTCTACATTTGTGTCATATTAGTTTGCCTCAGTGCCTACAACGAAATACACTAGGGGAGTCATAGCACAAAAAGTTGGGTTTCTGAATAAAAACTAACTTTTGTGAGGACAGCAGGTACTTGTAAACATTTTGGGAATAAACTAGATTGTAAAATGAAAAACAAAAACATTGGTAGTTGGATGTAATCAGTAGCGGAGTATTTGTTTAAAGAGCATAAGACTCTGGCATAAATGTTTCCTAAAGCTCAAAGTGTTAGAATTTTATGATCTATATGAACAAAATTTTTTTTGCTCGTGGGCCTGAACTCAGGGGTTATCCCTGCACTCTTCAGCTCAATGTGAGCAATCTACTGCTTGAGTCACAATGCTACATCTGGTTTTCTAGTGGTTTATTGGAGATAAAAGTCTCACGGACTTTCCTGTCCAGGCTGGCTTTGAACCGCCATCCTCAAATCTCAGCCTCCTGATTAGCTAGGATTATAAGCATGAGCCACCGGTGTCAGGCACGTGAACAAACTTCTTAAAGATTGATTCTGAGAAAAGAAACCTGGAATATACTTTTAGTATAAATTATTTATAATGCCATGTTAAGGCACTAATTCAGAAGTATTTATTCATTGGCTGGTTTTTAGTTTATTTAAAGTTTATTTATATATATCTGTTATTAAAATATATATACATATGTTATTAAAAATGTAGCTTTGAAGTGTACCTAAGAGCATATGTGCTCATGTAAAGTTATGCAACTGCACAAGCTTCATTACTTTTTTTCCAGTTTGGTTGGTACCATAAATTATGTGGGATTTTTCTATTGTTGTTTTGTTCTCTGTTTTTGGAGGATTTATCTCCCTTTTTTCCCCCTCTCCTGCCTCCATGAACTTGAACTCAGCTTGCTCTTTCTTGGCTTGGTTGTTTCATAGCTGATTTTCTACCACTTCAGCCATACCTGTAGCCAGGGTTTTTGCCAGTTAATTGGAGATGATTTCTCTCAGGCTTTTCTGCCTTCATTGGCTTTGAAATTTCATTGTCCATTTCTCAGCCTCCTGAGTAGCTAGGGATTACAGATGTGAGCCACTGGGGTGCTAGGGATAAATTAGACTTTGTTGGTGTATTCTTTCTGTTTTTCTAAGCATGGGATCATCTAATATAGAATGTCGGTGAATGTCCCTGGGTCTGAAGTAAGATATATAAAACATATGCAACTCTGTATAGTTCTCATAATATGTAATAAATTTAATACGTGTTATAAATGTAGTAATAGTCAATAAATATAATGAATGAATAAGTACAAAAAATAAATACCCTCAAAGCAATATGCAGTGAACATAAGTATGTAGATATTAATCATTTTTTTCAAGTGTGGATGAATATTACTTAACAGGGCTGGGGATTGAATTCAGGTCTAGGGAACAGGCCTGAATGCTTATATTCAAAGAGGGTGAGTTTCCCATTCTCCACAGTGCATTAGAGATTCGTAGACTCTGAGTTCAAATCCCAGGTCTAGCAGAAAAAAACGGACACCAAATTCCAATCAGGGATCTCCATTAGTATTTTTAATATTTTTAAATTTTTTAAAAATTATTTTATTTTTATATACTTTATTAAAATTTTATTTTATTTTATTTATTTATTCATTTATTTTGCCAGGCACAGGGCCTTGAACTTAGGTCCTAGCAACTCTGCTTCAGCCTCATCACTCTAAGCTGGGATGGTGAAACTTCTGGGCCCACAGCCCATCCTGGGATCCGAGGCTTTAGGGGCTGACAGGGAAAACAAATTGAAAACAGCACTGAAAAATAGCCCCGAATTGCAGACAGTTGGTGGTTTCTTGGTTTTCCTTCCTTGCATGGTGACCATCACGGGTCCAAATTACACAGCTACAACCTGTAGGTCACCTGGCATTGCTGAAGGCTGGCAGGCTGGCAGCGAACCCATAGGCCAATCTGGGACACCTAGGCGTTTGAATCCAGTCATGGCACTTAGAAAGGGCTGGAGAGCCTAATAAACTATTGCCTGTTTATAGGAACACCAGAGGAATGTCATCAATGTCATAGTTGGATGAGTAGTTTGTCAATCAGGCTAAAATAAAATTAAACCAGTATTCACAAGATGTAGATTGAATTTAATTCACAGTTTCTTATGCATTAAAAGAATACGTGTGTGTGTGTGTGTGTGTGTGTGTGTGTGTGTGTGTGTGTGTGTATGTGTGTGTGTGTGTTGTCAGTAGTGGGGCCTGAAATCTGGTCATGGGAACTCTCCCTCAGCTTTCAGCTCAGAGCTAGTGCTGTACCATTTGAAACACCGCAACCATTTCCGGCTTTTTCCGATCCTGTGGTGCTGAGGAATAGAACCCAGGGCTCATGCATGCAAGACAAGCACTCTCCCAGTGAGCCACTTTCCCAGCCCCTAAAAGAATATTGATTAAATAGAATTCTCACTACATACCTGTGAATCACTAGGAAGGTAGTGTATGTCATTGAATACTACTAGATAGACCATCATTGGAAGTATCTAAATTTCTAAATATATATTTATTTTTATACCACCATCTGCATAGAAAAGTATTGCTATTTGGTCAAAACTGAGTCTCGATCCCAGGTCCTGGGATCCACCTGGCATCTGAATGTGCTAGAGGCTGCCATGCTGCCATTCACCCAATCATGAATTGTGCCTCCTAGTTCCTCAGTTCAGGCCCCAGCATGCTAAAAATGTCGTCCCTGGAGAAAGATTCCAAGTGTGATACTTGTTTTCCTTTTCTGTGCAAGTGCTGGGTGTCAAGTATGATATATATAATATGTCTGCAAAGCTCCATACTATGTAATAGATTTGAATGAATGTAATAAATGTTATAGGTGCACTCACAGTCAGTCCATAAATAAATGGTAAGTAAATAAATAATAAAATATAATGAATCATTCCAACAAACACGATATAAACTGAATATATGGATGTAAGTATTATTCATATAATAAACATGACTATAAGTGTTATGTTCTCCAGGACTGGGCTTGAATTCAGTCCTAGGAAACAGGCCTGAATTGCTTGTCTTCAAGCGAGGAGAGCTTTCTTTTCCTCTATCCCATCAGTGCATCACAGTTACCCAGATCCCAAGATGCATCCCTGCCTGCAAACAACAAAATGGCACAAATCCAAGTCAGGGAGCTTCAGTATTATTAATTTATTTAGTTTTTGCCATGCACGGGGCTTTAACTCAGGTCGTGGCAATTCTGCCTCAGTTTCTATCACCCTAGGCTGGGATGGTGCAGCCTCTGGACCCACAGCCATTCTGGGTCCTAGGCCTCGGTGACTAACAGGAAAACAAAATGAAAACACCACCAAAAAAAGCCACAAACCGCAGAAGATCAGCAGTTTCTATTTTTCTTTCTTGCACGGTGACCATCCTGGGTCTGAATGACATGGCTGCAACCTGTAGGTCACCTGCATTGCTGAAGGCTGGCGGGCTGTCAGTGAAACCATAGGCCAACCTGGACGCTAGGCCCTGAGTTCGAATCCAGATCATGCCACTTAAAAGGGGCTAGCGAGCCTAAGAAACTATTGCCTGTCCATAGGAATACCAGAGAAATGTGAACAATGTCATGGTTGGATGAGTAGTCCTTCAAAATGAGTCTAGCATAAAATTAGACCCAATAATCACAGGACACAGATTGATTTTAATTCGTAGTTTATTATGCATTAAAATTATTATTGATTAAATGGAATCCTCACTAAATACATGAGAATTGTTAGCAATGTAGTATATGTCATTGAATACTAGATAGACACCTCTGGCAGTACCTAAATATCTAAATTTATATTTATTTATGTACCACTATTGTCATAGAAAGTTACTGCGATTTGGGCAAACAGGGGATTGATCCCAGGTTTTGGGATCGACTTGGCAGCTGAATGGGCTAGAGGCTGTGGTGCTGACAATCACCCATTCAAGAATTGGGCCTCTCAGGCTTTCAGATAAGGTCCCATCATTGCCAAAAATTTCTTCCTGGTGTAAGATTTCAAATGTGATATCTCTGTGCAAGTTCATAATATGTCTGCAAAGTTACATGCTATGGAATAGATTGGAATAAATGTAATAAATGTTATGGGTCCGTAAAATAAATGCTAAATCAATAAATCAATAATAAAACATAATGAATCACTCCTACAAACACAATATAGACTGAATATATAGATGTAAGTATAAATCATATATTTAACATGTCTATAAATGTTATGAGGTGCTTGAATTCAGGCCTAGGGAAGAGTTAAGTTCATGCATGATTCTCATAGGAAATGATAGGCATGATGTATGTCACAATAATTTTAATTAAGAGTTCATGAAGTGTGACAATAAGAATCCCATTGAGGAATTGGGGGAAATGGGAAAGATCCAAGAATCAATACTCACATGGTGTAGAGCACAAAGATGGTGCTGATAGGGAGTTGAGTGGGCAGAGCCCGATTTGCTTGATGTTCAGTGCATAACCAGACCTTGGAAAATTAGGTGCATGATAGGGTGTGACCTTGACAGTGATTGGCTCCTCTTTCTCCCCTCCCATGTCACCCACTCTTTTTTTGCTTTAAAAACGGCTTGCTCCTATATTAATAAATGAGTTTTCCTGCTTGAGTTGACTCCCCGCTGCGTCTGATTGTCTCCCGGGCTGAGGGAGGCTGGGGAACGGGCTTACCTTTCCTTGGACCCTGTCCATCTTTCCTGGGATGGACGAAGACCCAACATCTGGCTCCCAACATGTGGCATGAAAGGAAAAAATACCGGCAGAGGCTAAGTAGTCTGTCAGGGTAAGTGATACCCTTAGTATAGGTAATGCTATCTCACAGAAGAAGGAGCAGGAGGCAACATTAGGCCTAGAAGGAGTAAAGGAGGACTTGGGAAGTGAGAAGGAAAATGAATGGGTCAAATTTGACCTAGAACACACTGAAACATGCACCATGGAATTCAAAACGAGGGTGAAAGTTACTCCCTCTGATTCAGATGCCCCTGATGGTCAAAGGTCCCCTCCTTATTCTCCCGATTGGAGGGGAGGTACTGAACCCTACATGATCTGAGATACCTGCAAGACGTAGACCCCTATGAACCATCCATGGAGGGGTGAAGGGCTGGGGAAGTAACCTACTGGGAGGCCTACCCTGGAAGGGAAGGGCCACCTGAGAGTATGGACCCTAGGCGACAGGATTTGCTTCCCCAAGCGTATCCAGTCAATCTGGCACCAGGAGCGAACAGGCCCTTGGAACCGGTATCCATGGGAAGCTAAGGATCTTAAAGAGCTCTGCAACGTGGTGGCAGAGGTTGGCCCAAACTCTCCTTAGGCCCAGAGCTTATTACAGGACATTGCTAATCACCCAGGTGTCCCTAAAGCCTGGCTGGATGTGGCTAAAGCCATCCTCACCAGTTCTCAGTTTATTAAATATGTGCTTTCTTTAAGGAGGAATGCAGAGGGCGAGTAGAAAATAATTGGCAGGCTCAACCTATGATACCTATTATTTATGCCATGTTAACAGGGATGGGGAAGTCTACTCCACTAGCGTCCAACAGGCAGCAATACCTGGCCCGTATGGTGACCAGGTGAGGCAAGCAGGACTTGCCGCGTGGTACAAACTGGATGATGGGCCTACTGAGTCCCCCATATCAGGAGTGAGGCAAAAACCTGGTGAGCCTCTAGCTGAGTTTGTAGACTGAGTCCAACGAAGCATTCACCACAAGCTGCCAGCAGGGAACCTCCGAGATCAGTTTGTAAAGCTACTGGTCTGGGAAGGGATGAATGCAAACCACTGCATGGCCTGTGCAGGATTGAGAGAGCATTCACTGAGCAGATGGGTGGTGGCCTCGCAGGACGTGGGAATGCAACAACACCAGTCCCAATCACTAGCTTTAGCTTTACAGGCTCAGACATCTGAAATGACTGAGGCTATTAACCAGGCGCTGGCAGCCCAGGGCCAAGGAACCCCAAGATCATCAGGGAGAGGGATTTGCAAGAGGAGCACTTTAAGAAGTACTGCTTACAACAATCCCCCCGCCAAACTGCGGGGGGGGGGGAGGGAATTGCCCACTACACCCTGCCCCAGGGGCAAAAATTGATACCATTGGAAAACGGATTGTGGATACAAGATTGATTTAGATGGTAAGCCCTATCTGGGTGGAGCAGTGGCCATTGACCAAACCTAAACTTGTAGCACTCCACCTTCTGGTGGAGGAACAGATAAACCTTGGGCATATAAACCCTCCTATGAATCCCTGGAACAGACCCTTATTTGTTATTCAAAAAGCCTCCAAGGCTTGGCTTATGCTCCAAGATCTATGTGAGTAAATGAAAGGATGGAACTAGTAGGAACACCCTTGAGAGGCATGTCCTGGACTCTTGCTATACCTTCAGAATATACCTTGGTTGTGACTGATATTAAAGATTTTTTTTTCTATCCCCTTGCATCCAGATGACTGTGAGAAGTTTGCTTTCTCCATCCCTTCTCTAAATTTTTCCCAGCCTGATCAGTGGTTTGAATGGACGGTGCTGCCACAGGGCATGGCCAATAGTCCGGTCTTTTGCCAACAATACTTGGCCACACTTTTACGGCCTCTGCTGGCTTCAAATACCTCCCTTGCCTATGCCTACATGGATGACATAATTCTGGCGCACCAAGACCTGAGCTGCCTGGAGGGCCTTCTGGCCCAGGTCCTTGCCATATTAAAAAAGAGTGGTGTTACCATAGCCCTCAATAAAATTCAAAAGGTACCTCCTTTTAAGGTGCTCAGGTCCCACCTTAACTTGGCTCAGGCCAGCCCCCTTAAGCCTTTGCTGGATATTTAGATGGTAAGCCCTATCTGGGTTGAGCAGTGGCCATTGACCAAACCTAAACTTGTAGCACTCCTCCTTCTGGTGGAGGAACAGATAAACCTTGGTCATATAAACCCTCCTAGGAATCCCTGGAACACACCTTAACCAAACTTCAGAGTCTTTTAGGGGAAATCAATTGTCTGTTGCTATGGGTTTCTGTCCCTAAAGATAGTTTTGTGCCCTTATTTGCCCTACTAAAATACAGGATGCCCCAAGAAGTTATTACAATTACAGACAGCCATAGGGCAATATGTTTGCCCTATGGCAAAAAAAGCCCTGGATGAAGTTTCCCTAAAGAGGTATTCTATTTTTGAACCCATTTCCCTTTGGTTGTTTGCAGGTGTTACATTGATTTTTGCAGTTTTCACTCAAAAGGGGGAGCCATTAGAGTGGGTTCACACTCCCCTGGGGGGCACACTTGTGTGTATTCTCAAGCAGACTAACTTGCAGATGCTATCATCAAGGGAAGGACCCAAGCCCAAAGGCATTATTGCCTTGACCCTCACTCCATTGTTTTTCCTTTTCCAATGGCAGACGTTGAATGGCTCTCCCGAGCCAATGCTCATCTTGCTCTCTTCTTAGAGGGGTTTCTAGGCCAAATTGACTGCCATTATGGGCCATTCAAATAGACTGTCATGTTATGGCGACTTCCCCTCAAAATGCCATCTCTATTTTCTGCTATGCCTATTCCTGGCACCCTCCATGTTTTTACTGATGGAGGTAAAGCAGGCTCTGCGTATGCAGCCTTTGAGGAGCCAGACAACAAAGATTCCCACCTTGTCAAGGTTCAGCACAATATAAAGAAGTGCTGGCCGTAATTATTACCCTTCAAAAACACTTTAGTTTGTATTCTGATAGCCTATAAAACAAAAAAAGGGGAGTTAGTCCCCATATACAGTTACAGATAGCTTTGTTTACCATTAACATTTTAAATTTTTCAAAAGGGGCAACTGAATCCAGATTTCAGAAGCACTGGGGACAACTATTCCTTAATCCCCAAATAAAAGTCAGGTGGAAGGACCCCTGACACAACAATGAAGAGGACCTGACCCCCTAGTTTCCATGGGCAGGGGATTTGGATGCGTTTTTCCCATAGGGGAGACAGCCCCCATTTGGATTCCTGCCAGGAATCTTAAGTTTTTACCAATCTCCTCTATACAGGAGGATGCCCAAGGATAAGCTAACCAACAAGGAAGAAAAACGGCTATGGTGGCCTAGGCTTGTGTTTAAAAGAGAGAAGCCGAAAGATAATTATTAACCATCCCCAAGGGCAACCAACCCTTAAGAAGCTCTTGTGTTCTCTAACAATTGCAGATGGTGATATTCCAGCTGTTGGCTGTCCTGACCCTCCCAGTCCTGACAATGGCCCTATGGAACCTGCATCAACTTCGACGAGTGACCTTGGCAGTGATCAGTGCTGGCAATGCAGAAATCATCAATAGCACCACAAGAGAAGTTGTCCCTTTGACCTGGTGGCCTGACATTCATTTTGATCACCACCCTATGTCATTATGTATAGACCATTTAATATTTCTGTTGGAGCTAATTATTTTAATGTCACCTGCTCTAATTGTTCTTTTAGTAATTATTTATATAGCGGCAATATTGAATTCATACTTATTGTTAAACAACCACCTTTTGTTATGCTTCCAGTTTAGATCTTTTTCAACCCTAGAGCCAAATAGCTGGATTAGAACAAGCCCCACCTCTGGACTCTGAAGTGGCATAGACTGCTATTCCATCCTTGACAAATGTTAAAGGACTGGTAATGACATTGCTTGGCATGGAAATGCTTTTGCTGATGGTTTTTCTATGCCTTACTTGCATTA
>NW_027205179.1:0-16996 GCF_024711535.1 Dipodomys merriami | reverse complement strand
AAGTAACACCATAATGGTCTAGATCTACCTAATCGTTGCATAAAATCTAATGAGTACCAATACCCTTTTTCCTTTTACATTAATCCATCTATTTTCATCTTTATGAACTCCTGTATAAGGCAATGATTCATCGGTCGGCTCAGGAAATGTGATGTCACTAACTTTATATTTTGTGGGAAACCACCATCTATTCCCTATAACGTAACTGGACCAAACTTTGTCATAACTGTTGGGGGAATCTTTCTTTTCCTTTTAGTATCAGGGGTCCCTTTTTCTAGAACTCTCTGTGCTTCTGGGATAACTCCTTTTGATTTAGTTTAATTCATTAAATC
Source organism: Dipodomys merriami (assembly GCF_024711535.1). Classification (NCBI taxonomy): domain Eukaryota; kingdom Metazoa; phylum Chordata; class Mammalia; order Rodentia; family Heteromyidae; genus Dipodomys; species Dipodomys merriami. The sequence continues at coordinate 16,664 of NW_027205179.1, read as the reverse complement.
TGCCTGTTATAACACATCTGGAAATTTTAAATTTCTATGTTTACTATAAGTCAGCCGCAAAAGTGCTTGTGAAGTTGCAGGAGTTTCTGGAGGCAGAGTCGGGTGCTGTGTTACAACACAAAATAGACTGACACTGTGGTTCCCAGCTACCCAATGGGTTCTAGGATTTTACTACTCAAAGTATGACCCAAGGGCCAGCAAGATCAAAGAACAGTGCCTTCAGTGCTATCTTGGAGGGAACTAGATGGGAACATAAACTTTCAGGCCCTACTTTTAACTTACTGAGGCCAGTGAGTACCATGACAACATCGTCAGGCTATAAGTATGCTCGGTAATGTTTGAGAAGCATTGTCCAGGGGGAATTTCCTAACATGGGAAAAGTACAAAACTCCTGATGTGGAAAAAGTACAAAGAGTACAAAGTAATGACTTCTACTGTCTACAGAGGTCATGTTTTTCTCTTGAGAATTGTCCATTCCTGGACTCAGCCAAGATTAAAGTCCTTTTCCACTTCATGCACCCGAGCTGACCCTGCCTCCAACCACTGATGTCCTTCTCCTGCACCTAGAGAACACCCCACTTCGCCTCATCACCTCAACATCCCAACCTATTCCTTATCACAGTGCTTCCTGCCAAGGCAGACAGCATGAAGCCTCATGTTTAGTACTAGACCTCTGCTGCCTGGAAATCTGGATCTGTGTCTGCCATTTAAGTTCCTGTTGTCATTTCTGAGCAGGAAATTCAGTTCTTGCATTAAAATAGACTACACAGACCCAATACCAAGGGATGCAATAGTCGTTCGGGGCCAGTTGAATGAAGAATAAAAGCCCAGCTACCTGTCTGCGAACCACACTTCAGGGGAGAGGTTGAGGAGTGTACAGGGATCCTAACCAGAATTCCTGAGCCTCCTGAGAGTAGAAACATCCTCTGCTACCTAAGCCAAGGCCCCACACACTGGATGATGCTTCTGGCTCATGGAAAGCCTGGGGTCTGGGAACATATGGAAGTTCTTCACAGTCTTTCCAAGAGAGAGCTAATGGTAGCCTGAGGTGAGAAAGTGAAGTCTTCACATCAGCAATTCCCCCAGCATAGAGAAGTCAGCTAACTTTCATGAGTCTCCACAGTTTGTGTGGGCAAGTGGTTATTAAAGATTTGAAGTAAGATGATTGTTATTTAATGTTAAAACTTTGTTGGTGCTTGCACAGGGTATCAGTTGCACTTTCAGTATGGACTGAATGAAGGGACAAAAATCAAATAGCTCATATGATTACTTTAAAGCTGTTACCTAAATTGTGCTTCATAAATCATAACAGCAGTTCATACAGGTGAAAACATTAGAATACAAATGTATGAACAGGGCCTCAAGTAAGAGTAAGATTTGAACATCTGTGCCTAAGTATGTTAAGCATAGTTTTTGTTGTTGTTGTTGTTTTATTTTTTTTTCTGGTACCAGGATTTACATCAATTCACAGAAAGGAATCTCTCTGGCCAGAGAGGTGGTCTTTACCCACCTTGGAATGCTGCCAGTGAACTGATTTGACTTTCTAAATTATTCTGATAATGAGCCAAATATTTAAGGTGCATTTCTTTGGGAATCATTTTGAGAAAATGAAAAGATCATTTAGTTGCCCTGAATTTCTTTCTGGTGTACAAATTAAAATATACTTCATTTTTGTAGGTAGGTTAAAGAGAGTGTTTGTAAGACATCTTGTTGGACACAGTAGATGATCAACAAATGAAAGGTATATTCTTTTGTTTGTAATAGGATGACATTTTTTTTTTCTAATTCCACGGTCCCTTCTCTCTTCAGAGCTGTCATGGGGACTGGAATGTACAGGAAGTTCACCAAACACAAAAGACTGATGAACTGGGCCTTCTCTCACAGGATGGGTTTTACATCCTTAGATCCTAAGAAACCTTCTTTGTATAATCACAAAGTAATCTCCTTACCAGAAAATTCCACATCTCCTCAGAACAAGACACTGTTCAAGTCTTGTTTCTACCACTTACTGGCTGTGTGCCTTATGTAAGTCATGAAATATTCCTGAGACTTAGTATCCTCTTTATTAAATAGATAAAAATGATGATGAGCTCCAGATCTATCCTCAAATGGTTATTTTAAGGCTAATTTGTGGACTTGTTAAACACCTATTATGCACTGAAATCGTGATTGGAGGAAAACAATCAGTGAAACCTGGCAAATTATAAACTCCCAGATCTTAAAATCCTGTGTTTTGTAAAATAAGGCAAAGCACTATACCTGATATATTACTGACCCACTAGTAATAGCATTAAAAATGATGTTAAAAATAAGGGGGGAGGCTGGGAAGGGACGTGAAGGGTAAACAAAAGGAGGAGGCTGCAATGCTTGGTAAGAAATGTACGCATTATCCTGCCCATGTAATTGTAACCCCTCTGTACAGTATGTTCACAAATAAAATTAAATTAAAAAAATAAGTCTATGCCTGCAATTACATACATCCTTTCAAATTCAAAGGAGTTGAGTAGAATGATATTCACTGGACTGGGGGGAAGGGGAAGGAGTGAACAGAGACTAAGAGTTCAATTCTTCATTTGACTCCTGTTGCAGACAATTGCTGATGATGCATTTACTTCAACTCCCTGGTTCAGTGGCAAGGTCAAAGTAACAATAAATTTGTGCTTAAAGAAAAAGTGCAAACAAGTCAGTTGCTTACATCAGCAATGGATTGTCTTCAGTGAGAAAGTATGGCAGATCTCAGACTTCAAATCCTGAAACTCTAGACCAAGACATTGTCTATCTTTCAGATATTAGTTAAATGAGAGAAAGGGTGACAACTCAAAAGTACTTCCAATATTACTGTAAAACAAAGTTTACAGTTTGAATATCTACCTTCAGGAATGTAAACAGAATTATATAACTACTCTTCTATTTTAGAATTTATGGTATACCATGTACTATGGTACATTCTTTATATCTGATCTCCTTGCAACCTATTGAGGTAGTTAATATTCTTTCCATCTTAAACAGACCAAGAAAAATGGCCTCATAAATACTATATTTGCTTATAGGAAATCGAATCCACACTCAATACCTATACAAAGCCATTCTAGAAACTCCATTTGCCTAAATGTTCCCATTGTCTATGTGAAAAAAAAGGAAGAAATAATAAGAGAGGAAGTGGTGCTGTAGCTCAAGTGGTAGAGCGCTTGCCTTGAGCTGAAGAGCTGAGGGACAGTGCTCAGGCCCAGAGTTCAAGCCCCACGCCTGACCAAAAAAAAAAAAAAAAAAAAGAAATAATAAGAGAATCTAGGAGTAATAGTAAGTTCCCCAGTTATTAGAGTCTAAACAGTAGCAGACAAAAGCACAGAGACAGTCATCAAACACAGACCCAGACATGAAAACGGTCTTGGTATTTTTATAAAATATAAAATATATTGCAATGCATGTCACTGGTTGACCCCTTTATCTTTCCAAATGGACCTCTGATTTTGTTGAAGAATGCACATTCTTGTACACATAAGCTGATATTCAAGAGTTTCAAGGAGCTATAACCCACTCTTGTTTCCAGGATTCAAACTTGAACTGGTATAAGGATAATTCCTCTCCTTTTGTCTGATTGCCTGAAGAAAGGATACATGACCCAGTTTAGGCCAATGAGATATAAGAAACAATCTACTAGCATTTCTTATTCACTCTTGGAAGTTCTTAGCATCCTCAAAGCCAAGAAAAGTCCTCATTGGACAGAGACTGAACTACCTTCTGAGTCTACCAGAGAAAAAAGAGGTCCATCACAGACTAAGATCCTAGGCTAGACTCACTGGGATTAGGGGAGTGGTCAGTGGCCAGTGGAGTCAGAATCCCAGACCTACAATACCAGGACAATTCATGCTAGGGTTTGGCACTATGTCTCCAGACGCTCTGTGGGACCAACAGAAGTAGGAGATGGGGAATGTTATTTCTTGGGTAATAAAGGAGGGACTCTGTGGATTGTATCAGAGTCTGACTGCCTACAGCAGTTACTCTGTTAACAGCAGCTTCTAATGATGCACATCTAGGAAGAACAGGATTGACCCTGTGGATCTTCTTCCAGGGAAGAATAAATTCCCATTTAGATAGGTAGAAACTCTATGAGGCTGGTCTTTCTAGCCCATTTTGAGCCCTAAAATGAAATAGAATGTGCAGCTTTTCACTAGTATTATGTCTTCTGTGGACAGATGGCTCCATTTTTATTGAATTATGAGCTTCCATCTATTTACCTTCATAGGCAGATAAATAAAGAACATGAATGAGAAGCTGATGAACTAAATAGTTCTGCTTCTATTGTGAAAGACCAGCATGTGTTAATTTAAGAACACTTGTGGCTTGGTTGAACAACATGAAAACACTCCATTGATAATCTGCTAAGAAAAAAAAATCCAAACCTATTTGTATAAATTCATGCATTGTATTAAAGTAGGGATCAGGGCTTTAATCAAAACCAAAATAAATGGCTTATACAATTAGATTTGAAACCGTAAATGATACATGGCTTGAATTGTCCCTTCTCATTGCAGGCGGTGACTTCACTTGACATTTGTGCCAGATATTTATAAAACCACATCATTCCAAGATGAGGAAGTAAATAAATGTAAAGCTGTTTAAGAGGGCAAAAATGCAAAGAAAAACAAGAGTAGAGGTACTTTTCAAGGTCGAATCTATCACACAGAAATTCAAGTTTGGTTTGTGTTAGCCAAATATTTTTGGATGTGAGGAAGGTAAAGCCAAAGTCCCGGGAAGCTAAACTGGGTGGGTCACTCTGTTATCTATTTTCTAAAGGAGTGTCCTAGTTGAACAAGTATGCAAACTTGTACTTATTGCTGCTTGCCTTCTCTGTGTTTGTCTTCTCCTGTTTCCCAGCTCTATCTCCTCCAGAATCCCATACTGCTTTCACCTATAAGATACATTCTGTAATATATTGGTCATTGGGTCACTTCTGTTTGTGGGGGTTTTTTGTTTTGGTTTGGTTTGGTTTGGTTCTTTTGGTTGTGGAGCTTGAACTCTGGGCCTGGGCACTGTCCCTGAGCTCTTCAGCTCAAGGCCAGCACTCTACCACTTGAGCCACAGCACCACTTTCACTTCTGTTCTTATGGAGACACAAGACCAGCCCAGGACTTAGGGAACCAGGTTTGATTCGTCAACTCTTTTTCTCAATCTCTGCTACAACTTAATACTCGAAGGGTTCTTCTTATTTCAGGGATTAGGCTCAGGTCCCTTCTTTGAAAGCACTTTCCTCTGAATCATTTTAAAGTCTTCCAATTGTAACCCTTTCTACAGTTTCAACAAAGTACTTTATTTTTCATGCTGAAGAAAATTAGGCTAAGGCTAAATAGCTTAATTAATTTTCCCAAGGTCAAAGAGCTATATAATAGCAGAGTCATTAATTAATTCCATGTCTACTTGATTTGTTTTGTTTTGTTTTGTAAAAGTCACATTTTTTTGTGAGAGTCTCATTATATAACAGATGAGACTTGAACTCATGATTGTTCTGTCTGCACGTTCCAAGTGTAGGGTTTATATGTGTGCACTGATTTAGTTTTTTTTTTTGGGGGGGGGGTCCGGTCGTGGGGCCAGAACTCTGGGCCTGGGTACTGTCCCTCAGCTCTTCAGCTCAAGGCTAACACTCTACCACTTGAGCCACAGTGCCACTTCCAGCTTTTTTCTTTTTTCTTATTTGGTGCTGAGGAATCGAACCCAGGGCCTCATGCATGCAAGGCAAGCACTCTACCACTGAGCCACCTTCCTAGCCCACTGATTTAGTTTTTAAATGGTTAAAAATTTAATTCCTTAGCTTGATAGAGAGCATCTATTAAAATCCTACAGATAGCCAGGTGCTGATGACTCCTGGCTATAATCCTATCTTCTCAGGAGGCTGAGATTTGAGGATTGCCTTCAAACCATTTAGGCGAGAAAGTCCAGGAGACTCGTATCTCCAGTGAACCACCAAAACACTGGAAATGGAAGTGTGTCTCAAGTGGTTCAGCATTGCCTTCAAGCAAAAAAGCAAAGAGACAGTGCTCAGGTGCTAAGTTTAAGCCCCAGACCAGTTCTCCCTCTTTTTTTCTCTTTGTCTTGTGCACACACCACACACACACACACACACACACACAAACTCTTTTTTCTGGTGAAAAACTAAATGCTGCTAGGTGTAATAGCGTATACTATAATACAAGTTACATAGAAGGCAAAATCAATTCCAGTACGCTGGAAGGCAGATATCAAGATTGTAGTTCCAGATCAAACTATGCAAAAAAGCAAAATCCCTCTTGAATCAATAAATTAGGTGTGATGGCTTGTGCCTGGAATCCTAGTTATATAAAGTCCATAGATAGGAAATTCTCAGTCTGGGCCAACCCCAGGATACTGAAACTCCAAATCCTACCTGAAAAGGCATGGCTGAAGTGGTAGAATGATGACCTAGAAAGTACAAGGCTCTGAGTTCAAATCTCAGTACAGCCAAAACAAAACAACTAAATGCTAAATTCCAGATAAAATTGGGAATAACTGGTAATAAAGCGAGGATATCCCTGGTTGCCCCTTCTAATGAAAGTCCTAGTTAATGCAATAAGACAAGAAAATGAAGTAAAAGGCATACAGATAGAAGAGGAAGAAATAAAGTTTCATTTTCAGATAACATGATTATCCAGAATTTAAAAACAAAACCATCTTTGGAACTAATAAGCTATGATATTAAGATTGCAAAAGTGAGTTATTTTCATCAACAATAAACAAACAGAAGTAGAAATGAGAAACAGAAGACCCGCAAAAACTACTAAGTATAGTTGGTAGAAATGTAAACTTGTTCAACCACTCTGGAAAGCAGTATGGAGGTTCCTCAAAAGACTACACATATGACCCAGCAATTCCACTCTTGGGCATTTACCCAAATGACCACAAACAAGGCCATATTAAAGCTACCAGTATAACTATGTTCATTTCAGCACTGTTTGCCATAGCTAAGATATGAAATGAAGCCTGATGCCATTCAGTGGATGATTGGATCAAGAAAATTTGGTATATAAGCAGGGCACCCATGGCTCATGCCTGTAATTCTAGCTACTCAGGAGGCCAAGATCTGAGGATTGCGGTTCAAAGCCAGCCTGGGCAGGAAAGTCCATGATACTCTTATTTCCAATAAACCACCAGAAAACTGGAAGTGGCGCTGTGGCTCAAGTGATAGAGTGCTTACCTTGAGCTGAAGAGCTGAGGGATAGCGCCCAAGCCCAGAGTTCAAGTTCCACAACCGACACACACACAAAAAAAATTGGTATATTTACACAATGGAATTCTAGGCTTCCATCAGAAAGAATGACATTGCCCCATATGTAAGCCAGAACCAAAAGAAACAGGCTATATGGTTTTCCCCATTTGTAATAACTAGAATATGTCTAGGATATTCTTAGGAGAGACAATAGCTATATGTATATGACCATATAAAATGATGCTTATCAAAAAGAGTAAAAGAGAGCCCGTATTCCTAGCTACTCAGGAGGCAGAGAATTGAGGATCATGGTTTGGAGCCAACCTGGGCAGAGAAGTCCATGAGGCGCTTAGCTCTAACTAACCACCAAAAAGCCAGAAATGGAGGTGTGGCTCTCAAGTGATACAGTGATACAGTGATACAGAAATCCAATGAGAATGACAGGCTTTGAGTTCAAGCCCCAGTACTGGAAGAGGAGGAAAGAGATGGAGAAAGAGAGACAGAGACAGAGACAGAGAGACAGAGACAGAGAGAAAGACAGATGGAGAGAGAGAGAGAGAGAGAGAGAGAGAGAGAGAGAGAGAGAGAGAGAGAGAGAGAGAGAGAAGGAAGGAGGGAGGGAGAGGCCCCAATTTCCTTCCAAAGTAATATCCTTTTATAATCACCCACATAAAATAACGGCATCACCACCCATTCCACAGTCCTCACTGATTAACTTCAGGCATTTTCATAATCATTCTAAGATATCATTTGCATCTTAAGGAATTCAGTGATTAAAGAGTCCATGACCTAGCTGGAATCACCTGTAGATTCTATTTTTTAATGAACTGTCAGTACAGGGCTCCAAGAAAAATAAGACAACTGACAACTAGGAGCTGCCACTCACTGATAAAGAACAAAGAGATGGCTTCTGCCTGTGGAATTCTTAACACAGCCAGAACACTTATTAAGAATTTCCCCTGAAATTGCATACAGGATGATGGCACTGACAACCACAGTTAAGAAAAACAGAGAAGGAAAAGAAGAGGTAGAGGAAGAGAAGCAGAAGAAAGAAAATCCTTAAGTCCAATTAAACACAGAACTTCAAACTCCTATCTATCTGTCAAGAGTCTTAGGCAGAAGAGCCCCCCAATTTCTAAGAATAATCTGACAGGGAAGTTCTTGGCTCCACTATAATAGAAAGTGAAAATAACCAATGAGGAGCTGTTGAGTGGTTTATTGAAAATTTCAGTGTCTCACAGTTAAGCTTTGCTCAGGTGGATAGGGTGGGGGAGGGGGGAGTGGTAAGTGGTCCCTTCACCTAAGCCAATAAGAAAGGAAAATCATGCAGAAACCAAGTTGGGCCCTGCTTGCTCATGCCTGCAATCCTAGCTACTCAGAAGACTGCTTAGATCTGAGGATCCACAGATCAAAGACTAGCCTGGGCAGGAAAGTCTATGAGACTCATTTCTCCATTAAACTACCAAAAAAGAGAAAAATCTGGAAGTGGGACTGTGGCTCAAGTGGTACAGTACTAGCCTTGAGCAAAAAAGAAGGCCAAGGACAGAGCACAGGCCCTGAGTTCAAGCCCCAGGACCAACACACACACACACACACACACACACACACACACACACACACACACACACACACACAAATTAAGCAGGAACCAAGAGATCTATTTAAGAGGAGATTGCAAACATGTTACCCTAATAGAGCCAGAGAAGAGTGCAAGGGCTCAGTTTCTGCAGGACTGACTTATTGAAAGAAAAGCCTGTCAATTGTCAAAATATTTGAAATGATATTCAATGGGTATCATAAGTTTTCAAGGGACTTTAAAAGAAAGCCCCAGTGACATTTCCTGAGCATTCCCCTTTAAATTGTCTGGCTACTCTTGCAGTTTTGAGTTACTACAGACTCAACTGCTAAAACCTCCAGATTCCATCCCCCAGGACAATCCTGTAAAGTCACTGCATCCCCACCTCTCTAATATTATGTAGGCTGGTAGCATTTTTTTGCAGCAAGAAACCATCTTTTCTTTCTTCAGAAGACAGGATGGGAGAGAAATGGAGAGATCAAGAAAAGGGGTGGCAGGACCATTCGGGGATACAGATTTAAAAGGACCTCTACATAGGCCAAAGCATACTACTGCCACACTTGGTGGATTTTCCTGGCAAGTACACCTGAGAAGGTTGAGAAGGTGAGGAACACAATGGGCCAGTAAGAGAGGAGATGCCATGACATCGAGAAGGTAATCCCAGAATGTCTTCTGTTTTCAGTAAACATCTGGCTGGCTACAGATGGCCACACTGCAAGAAACCACAATCCAGTGTAACTTATTCAAGGACAATGACAGAGACTGTATTTGTTAATCTTCTTCTTGAGACAATGCAATACCTGATATATACAACTTCAGGGAGCAAGGGTTGATCCTGGATCACAGTCTGAGATTTCAGTTTATGGTCCTTGACTCCACAGATATGGGTGGGCCCTGATGATGCCTGTGGCAAAGGCTGGTCATTTTATGACTGGAGGAGGAGGGGGGAGAAGAACCAGAGACCAGGTATAATCTTCAAAGGCACACCCCCAGTAACTTCAGTTCCTCTAGCTAGGTCCTGATTCCTAAAGTTTCCATCACTTCCCAAAACATCACCACCAGCTGGGGACCAAGCATTCAACTTGTTAGCCTCTGGGACAAAGTTCATATTCAAACCAAAACAGAGGTCATATCCGTAACAGAAATAATAGTGGCAAATTACTGAGTGCTATCACTGAAGCCTATGCTAAGTGCTGCCCAGAGTATGGCATTTACTAACAGCCCTAGCACCAGCCTGATTTGCGTGGATGACCTTCTAGAAATGAATGATTTCCACCCACCTCTATTCCTAATTCTTCCAAGCTTTTTTCCTCTGTCAAACTTTTTTATCTCTGTCCAACTTTTTTTCTCTGTCAAAGTTCAAAAAATAGAACTAATCATTTTTGTAAATTTGCATGCTTCATGTGTTTATTTTTGCACACATATTTACATGTAGACCTTCCTTTTTCTGCCCAAAAGAACAAAAGAATGAAAGAAAGAAAGAGAGAGGGGGAGGGAGGGACGGTGGAAGGGAGGGAAGGAGGGAGGAAGGGAGGAAGGAAGAAGAAAGAAAGAAAGAAAGAAAGAAAGAAAGAAAGAAAGAAAGAAAGAAAGAAAGAAAGAAAGAAAGAAAGAAGGAAGGAAGGAAGGAAGGAAGGAAGGAAGGAAGGAAAGAAAGAAAGAAAGAAAGAAAGAAAGAAAGAAAGAAAGAAAGAAAGAAAGAAAGAAAGAAAGAAAGAAGGAAAGAAAGAAAGAAGGGAGGGAGGGAGGGAGGGAGGGAGGAAGGAAGGAAGGAAGGAAGGAAGGAAGAAGGAAGGAAGGAAGGAAGGAAGGAAGGAAGGAAGGAAAAAAGAAAGATAGACTAACAGGCAGAAATGGCCCATACTCACTCATAATGGGATTTTCTGACTTCAATAGTGCCATGCAAGTGATACTGCACTGACCATGCCAATGAGCAAGCTTGGCACCCACACAGACCCTGAAATTCTGAAAGAACCACTGTGTACTGGGGGGAATTACTGCACACACATACACCCCACATACAGAGAAGAATGCACGAGAACCAGAGTGATTTGTCACAAATAAATATTTAAAGACTAGAAGTTGTAGGCTGGTCTCCCCATCTATCACACCTCCGCCCTTTTTTCAAATGATTAGTCATGGAGGAGGAAAACATCTTGCTGTATTTATATAGCTTCTGACTACACCACCATCCAAACCACGGGTGTTTTGTGTTTATGAAAACTAAAAATGTAGAAAATGATGGATGGGATTTTTAATCGCCATTATCAGCTATTACCAACCCACTTTCTGCTTTAAGCCTCCTCTGCCTTTTAAAATCTTTTCAGCAGATGGCAGGTTCCTAAAAGAAGGAAAATATTACATGAAATCTATCACTTCTTTGTTCCTGAGGACTATTCTTGTCCATTGTTTTTCAATGCATCATTGCAGAGTCTGGTCACACCATATAAACACATAAGAATGCACCAAAATGCATGCTAAAAAAAAGTATAAAATTGAGGCACTCTATTAGAGATTCACTTATAATTAGTCATACATATTTAGGGGATGGGTAAGATTGGGGGAAAATGGGAGAGAATGATGGAAGGGGTGACACTGATCAGGATGCATTATACTCATAAACTGACATGTTGAGTTGAAACGCTTTTGTACAACTACTTAGATCTAGCTACTTTTTTTAAAAGGATGCATATATAGATAGTCAAGAAAGAATACGTGGAATGAAATGGGAAAAAATAGAACTAATCATATTTGTAAATTTGCATGTTTCACATATTTATATTTTTTGCTTTGTTTCCCTGATTTTTTTCTTTATTGAAAAAGTGATGAGATGGGGGTTACAGTTACATAAGTAAGACAATAAGTACATTTGTTTTTAATCATTGTTACCCCACCCCTCATTATCTCCCACATACCCCTCCTTATTCCCCCATAGTTGTAATGTTCATATCCAACATAGTGTCAAGTGAGTATCAATGTTGCTATGGTTCATTTGTTGTCCTGCATGATTCCCTTTCCTTTCCATGTATTGCACTGATAACACGAAGTACAAAAAAACTAAGAGAAAAAAGAAAAAAATAAAACAATAGAGAAAAAAGAACTAATTATGTACAGGGTATAATAAGAACCTCTTGTTTCCCTAGTTTGGAGTTCTTATTGTTAGTCTTCCTTATATATAGTCCTATGTACTAAGCAGTTGGGTTATTGAGAACCCTTGTTAAGAATATCATATACAAATTCTAGTTCTTACAAATGAGGGAGATCATGCAGCCTACTTTTCTTTGGCTTACTTCACTTAATATAATTTTTTCCAAGTCTTTCCATTTCCTTATGAATGGAACAATGTTATTTTTTCTGATGGAAGAATAGAATTCCATTGTGTATATGTACCACATTTTCTTGATCCATTCATCTACTGAGGGGCATTTAGGTTGGTTCCATATCTTAGCTATGGTAAATAATGCTATGATGAACATTGTAGTGCTGGGGGCTTTTCGTATGGTCTTGTTTGTGGTTATTTTGGTAAATTCCCAGAAGTGGGATTGCTAGGTCATAGGGGAGCTCTATGTTTAGTCTTTTGAGGTATCTTCACACTGTTTTGCAGAGTGGTTGAACAACTTTGCTCTCCCACCAACAGTATAGTAGTGTTCTCCTTTGGCCACATCCCTGCCAGCATCTGTTGTTAGATTTCTTGATTATGGCCATTCTAACTGGTGTAACATATATTTATTTGAACACATAATACACATATATTTACATACAGACCCAAAGAATAAAGACTTGAAAGTAAAAGGCTAAATGTTGATGTTGTTATTATCTACAGGAAATGACAGGTAACTCTAGTAAATTATTTTTACCCTTTCTCTTGTGCCGATTTACATTTTCTGATTTTTCTACAAGCACAAGCAATAGGTTGATGGTTGGTATAACACTTATTTTCTTAATTTTAATTTTATGGTCAAGGTGATGTACAGAGGGGTTACAGTTACATAAATAAGGTAGTAATTCATTTCTTGTCTAATTTGTTACTCTCTTCCTCATTTTTTCTCCCTCTTTCCCTTTCCCTTCCCAATCCCCTCCCCAAGTTGTACAGATCATTTTCAACATATTGTCTTGTGAGCATTACGGTTACATAGATTCCCACTTTTTCCTTTTTCTTAACATTTTGTTGTTCCCCTTCCCTTCCCTAGTTCAGACAAACATATATACAATACAATACCCAGGGTACCAAAATCGAGTAAATGACAACAGGGAATAAACCATAGGGAGAAAAAACACAAAAGCAAAAAGAAACCATCCGGACATTGAGAACATTAACAAAGAAAAACCACTTGTGTCCATGTCTTGGAGTTCATTTTGCTTAGCATCATCTTATATGGTCATATGTACATAGCCATTGAACTATCTGCTCATCTGTTAAGATTATCCTAGATGTATACTAATTATTACAAATAATGGAGACTATGGGACCTATGTTTCTTTGAGTCTGGCTTACTTCACTTAATATGATTTTTTTCGAAGTCCTTCCATTTCCTTACAAGTGGGGCAGTATCATTCTTTCTGATGGAAGCATAGAATTCCATTGTGTGTGTGTGTGTGTGCGTGTGTGTGTGTATACACATATATATGTGTATGTGTATACACACACACACGCACACACACACACATAAACACACCACCTTTTCTTGATCTGTTCACCTACTGAGGGGCATTTAGGTTGGTTCCATATCTTAGCTATGATAAATAATGCTGCAATAAATGTAGTTGTACTGGTAGCTTTAGTACAGCATTGTTTGTGGTCTTTTGTGTAAATGCCCAAAAGTAGGATTGCTGGGTCATAGGGGAGCTCTATGTGTAGTCTTTTGATGAACTTTCGTTCTGCTTTCCAGAGTGGTTGAACAAGTTTACACTCCTACCAACAGTGTAGTAGCAGTTCCCTTTGGCCATATCCCCTCCAGCATCTGTTGTTATTAGATTTTTTTTATTATAGCCATTCTAACTGTGGTGAGGTGGAATCTCAATGCCCTTTTGATTTGCATTTCTTTTATGGCCAGAGAAATACCAAACTTCAAACTCTATAACATTTATTTTTAAACACACAGAGCAATGGTTTACTCTCTGCAGGTAATATGTAGACTATATTCTCACAGGCCCATGGGCTACAAGTATCCTTAAGACCTCCCAAGCCAGAATTCTAGTTATCATACTATCTAGAAATATCACTTTCGTTTCATCCAGGAAGGAAGAGAAGCCATAGTCGGAGTCAGATGAGAATATTTCTGATCTTCTCAAAAGTGCCTTTACTGTTGGGCACCAGTGGCTCACATCTATAATCCTAACTACTCAAGATGCTGAGATCTGAGGATCATGGTTCAAAGCCAGCCTACGCAGGAAAGTCCATGAGACTCATCTCCAATCAGCTACCAACAACAAAACCAGAAGTAGAGATGTGGCTCAAGTGGCAGAGTGCTAGCTTTGGGCACAAAAAGCTCAGAGACAGCACCTAGGCCCTGAGTTCAAGCCTCAGAACCAGTACATAACACATACACACAAAAAGTCCCATTACTAGTTTAGAGTCCTCTGCTCTGTCAACCAATGGCCCTAATCTTATGCAGGATTTGTCTGGGTTGCGTACTGGTGAAAGGCCATCCCAGACTCAAGCCCAAGGCAGTCTGAGTTTCCACGCTGCCTCTTTAGAGGAATGTAAACCTAACACTGTCCACATGTACAAAAACATAGGTAGTCAGGTCCCTTGTATAAGTTACATAAAGGAATTTACAAGGGGCTATTGGTTTGGGGATGAAGAGAGATGGTGTTAAAAGTGTCCATCATCCCTCCTTCATACCAATGCATGGAATAAAGATAGGACCAACCAGAGCTTGGCACAGATTTTTCTTGACAAGTTTGTTGGGGACAGAGCTGGGCTACATTTTTGGTTCTTACTTTCTGTCCTGATGAAAATTCTGCCAATATTATTCAATTACATAGTAAGTCAAACAGTATCTTAAGTTTCATTTCACATAGAAAATTTTGTATCTTTTCTAGCAATTCTATCACATTCTCACATTCCTCTTCCCATCTTCCCACCTCCACAAAGGAGTCTGAGAAGAGGCTACAGCATTAATGGCAATGCACCTGAAAGCACTAAACAGTACTGCTGAGGAGCTGTGTGCTCCCCCAGAATATAGATTCCAGGTTCCTCATTTGGTGGTCACATAATGTTAATCAGTATTTGTGTGGACATACTCCATGGCACCAAGCCAGAAATATAAACAATAGTGTTAGAGACCCCTGAACTCCCTAAGCAAGGCTGAAGGAACCTTTGGCTATGAGCAAAGGCACCATGCCAGGGATGCCTAAGTGGCAAGGGTCAGTTAGGCAGAGGGCAGGGCATGCACAGGAGAACAGTGGCCCTGGCCCCTATCCCTGACCCTTCTCCTAAACCAAGATATGAAGATAGCTAGTTGATTCAAGAATGTCAGCTGAGGGCTGGGAAGGTGGCTCAGTGGTAGAGTGCTTGCCTTGCATGCCTGAGGCCCTGGGTTCAATTCCTCAGCACCACATAAGCAGAAAGAAAAAAGCCGGAAGTGGTGCTGTGGCTCAAGTGGTAGAGCGCTAGCCTTGAGCTGAAGAGCTGAGGGACAGTGCCCAGGCCCAGAGTTCAGGCCCCACGACTGGACCCAAAAAAAAAAAAACAAAAAAGAATGTCAGCTGAAGAGTTTATGCCCATCTTGGTACCCTAACCCTTCTCCCAGAACAAGATAAGAAGCTAGCTAGTTTACTCAAGGATGTTAGCTTAAAAGCTTGTTAAGTTTAGGATACTTTTCTAGCAGAATGATGCCTGTTTGTGTTAAAAAAAAAAAAAAAGAAAAGAAAAGAATTCATCAATAGTTAAGATACAAAGTTTACAACCTTTCCTACTGCATGATGCTAGATAATAAAAAACTGCTTGGGGGCTGGGGAGGTGGCTCAGTGGTAGAGCGCTTGTCTTGCATGCCTGAGACCCTGGGTTCGATTCCTCAGCACCACATAAGCAAAAAGAAAAAAAGAAGCTGGAAGTGGCGCTGTGGCTCAAGTGGTAGAGCTCTAGCCTTGAGCTGAAGAGCTGAGGGACAGCGCCCAGGCCCAGAGTTCAGGCCCCACGACTGGACCCCCCAAAAAAAATAATAAAATAAAAAACTGCTTGGGAGATGAACTAGAGGCCTTTGTCCTCTGAGACGTGTGTCCCCTGCTTTCTTGCTTTGATTCCTGAGATTGTCATTGTATCTTTCTCTCTCATACCTTGTGGGCCCCCATCTAGGCATTTGTTGCTCAAGTTGCTGAATTTTATTTTGTTGGTGGTGGTGACTGGATGATTGGTTTTGCTTTACTTCACATATTTCTCTCCAATTCATATCACTCAAACTACTACACAAAATTTTGCACCACCATCATCACCCTACCCCTCTGAATGAACAAAGCCTTCTTCTCCCTCTATCAAAATTCTGCTATTGATGTGTTCTACTGAGAAGAAAGACTTCAGTGCAAGATCTGCTTCTACATTAGACTGCCCAGGTCCTGCATAATACGTGGTCCTCAGACCTTATGGGATATTGAAGAGGTACTAACCTGGTCATCTCCCTGTCTATGGTGTGTGATCGCATTATTCTGGTGTTATCCCTTCTCTCAAGATTTCTTGTCTCAAGAATACTTATTATTGTGACTTCTTCATTGCACTCCATAGAATAAATCAATGAGCCACAAGGAAATGTCATTTTATCTGTCAATCACAAAGTCAAGAAACTCTAAAAATGGCCAATCACAACCAGGAAACAGTGGAGTTGCATTCTAATAGAAGTCAAAATTGTACTGGAGATAGGTGAAAGTGTT
>NW_027205178.1:0-16996 GCF_024711535.1 Dipodomys merriami | reverse complement strand
ATTATATGTAAATATATAATTCATATGAATAAATTAATTTTTATTGTAAAGATGATATACAAAAGGATTACAGTTATATAAGTCAGGTATTGAACAGTGTCACGCCTTCCCTCATTTTCTCCCATTTTTTCCCCTTTGGGCCCTCTGCTTCCCAAGTTGTATAGTTCATTTCCAGCATAGTGTCTAGTGAATATCACCCTTTTCCCCATTGTTTATAAATTTATATAAATATATAAAGATATATAAATATAATATAAAGATATGCAATATACTCTTATATAAATATATATGAATTATACAAATAGTAACTAAATAATAAAAAATAAAAATAAATTTAAAAAACTGACTCACATATCAAACTCCATTAAAAAAAGGGGTGGATGGGTTGCAATGACTAATTAAGAAACTTTTTATCTAGATTTTGGATATGGTAGTGATATGGAATTGGAAGATATTCTTCCTAAGGATGCGATTAATTGCTCATAAAAGGGGTTACGTATTTCTGGTGCACCAGGTTCTGGAGATTATTGGTTCTTTCATTCTTAAATTGTCAGTTGTGGGGTCTGAACTCTGGGCCTGAGCGCTGTCCCTCAGCTCTTCAGCTCAAGGCTAGTGCTCTACCACTTGAGCCACAACGCTACTTCCAGTTTTCTTGTGGTTTATTGGAGATAAGAGTTTCTCGTCTTTTCCTGCCCTGGCTGGTTTTGAACTGTGATCCTCAGATCTCAACCTCCTGAGTAGCTAGAATTACAAAGGATGAGGTACAGCTGAACTCTGAATTCATTTTTTTTTGTTGGTCATGGGGCCTGAACTCTGGGCCTGAGCGCTGTCCCTCAGCTCTTCAGCTCAAGGCTAGTGCTCTACCACTTGAGCGACAATACCACTTCCAGCTTTTTCTGCTTATGTGGTGCGAGGAATTGAACCCAGGGTCTCATGCATGCAAGGCAAGCACTCTACCACTGAGCCACCTTACCAGCACCTAGTGTCTCCTTTAGAATAGAAAGGTTCAGGCTCGTGGAAGTTGCCCATGGTTGCATTTTTTTTTTTTTAATCTCCACATTTATCTCAAGATCCTGTGCTCTTTTCACTAACTTGTGTTTTAGAGGCTTTGGTGCAAACAATTATGCAGTAACAGTACTACTTCAGTGGCCTGACTCTGGACAAATTAATAATACACAAGTCTAAAGTGGGATCTTAAGCAGATAACAGACTGAGCTACTAGATGTAATTCTAAGAATGAAAAAAAGTAAGTGTACATCCCAGTGTATGAATCCAACTGTCTAGGCCACTGTTTTATGCTATAAATATTTTCTTCTTTTTTTTTTTTGTTGGTCACAGGGCTTGAGCTCTGGGCCTGGGCGCTGTCCCTGAGCTCTTCAGCTCAAGGCTAGTGCTCTACCACTTGAGCCACTTCCGGGCTTTTCTGTTTATAAAGTGCTGAGGAATCAAACCCAGGGCCTCATACATGCAAGGCAAGCACTCTACCACTGAGCCACCTTCCTAGCCCTATGAATATTTTCTTTCAGCACAACATAATAACAATTTAGAAATTTTGACCTAAATTTTTAATTAAAATGAAAGTATGATAGGGCTGGTGGCAATGTCCATTGGTCTTTCCAAGCATTAGAATTTCCTTTTAAAGCAATGATAGAAAAATAAGGTTTGGAGGATGATAGGCAATCCCAATCTAGATTTTACCTCACTCACAACACTTTTGTAGTCATTCAAGAGCTACCTCTCATATAATAAGGCTTTGGAATGTTTTCTAAATATATGTAGGCATCTATATGTGTACATAAAATGTTCATGGTAATGGCATGCTTGGGTAATTTGTAAGTTTATTTGGATGGATGATGGATGTAAGATGGATGAGTGAACCAAGATATCAGAGATAGGTCCTCCTCAACAACATGTAGTTGTGCACAGAGTACTAAAAGAATACCTTAAAATTTTATGCACCAGAAAAATGTATGGGATAACTACTAGATGCTGGTAGAAGAAAATGGAGGAGGGGTCATATCTCCTTGCACTGATCTCAAAAATCTGTAAGAATACACACACACACACACACACACACACACCCCACATACTTTCAGTAAGTGATTTCCATAGTTAAGAGTCACTTATATTGAAGGTGAAAGACAATTTTCTTTGGTGTATCTCACTAAGTGCAAAAGTGTTAGAGTGAAAGAGGAAAGAAAGATTACAGACAGAAGTGATTCATAGGCAAACAAGAAGGGAGGGGGAGAGAAAACACATTTCTTCCCTTGTCATCACAATTTTCAGTAAATGCTATGGGAAAAGATCTGAAGGAGGCAGAAAACTTTGTAAGGGCTAGGAATGTGACTTAGTGGTAGAATCCTTGCCTGTTATATGTGCAATCCTTAGTCCAAGAAGGACGGATAAAAAGGGAGGGAGGGAGGGAAGAATGGAGGGCTGGAAGGCAGGCAGGCAGGCAGGCAGGCATGGGGTTGGAGGCATGGCTAGGGTGGTAGAGTGTCTGCCAGTGAATGAAAACATCAAACCAAAAGTATGAGTCCCATTCTTTGACAAAATAAAAAGGAAGAAGAAAAAGAATAAGAAAGAAATGTGAGAAAGAGTGAGGAAGGAGGAAGGAAGGAGAAAACAGAAAGAGAAAAGAAGGAAGGAGAAAGAGAGAGGAGAGGGAGGTAAGCAGGGAAGGAGGGCAGAAGAGAAGAAAGAAAGAAAGGAAGAAAGAAAGAAAGAAAGAAAAAGAAAGAAAGAAAGAAAGAAAGAAAGAAAGAAAGAAAGAAAGAAAGAAAGAAAGAAGAAAGAAAATAAGTTGATAAGATGGTGTAGGCTTTGCTTTAGTGTAGGCTTTGGATTTAACTGATCCACCACCCTCCAGCTTCTCATTGGTCCTTTGATGGAGAAAAACATTTGACTCCTGATTTATAAAACTGAGATGTGTGCCTGTGTGCATCTGTCAGGAAACACACACACACACACACACACACACACACACACACACACACACACACACACACACACACACACACACACACACACACACACAACAATGAGATGACCTTGTAAAGGCTCTGCAGAGTGAGTGAGTCCCTGCTCAAATATGTTCTCAGAAATCCCCCACCTCCAAAACTACCTCGACCTCCAACTTCCTGAATACCCCTGAGCCAGGCCTGAGGCACTCCTTGTCTGCTACATTCAGATGTCAGACCAGATGATCTTGGTGAGTCCATTAAATGAGTCTGACGAGTCTCATTTTTCACTCAAGAGGGGAAATACCAGGATAGCATATTAAACAGTCTACGCTGTACATATTTATGTCCACAAGCCATTTACTGTGCTTTACTAGTATTGCTTTCTCATTTACCAAGGAGTAAATCATGGGAAGAAACAGAGAAGGAAATAATTCTATGCTTCTGTTTTGGCCCCTCATCATCAGGAAAGACTCTCTTAGAAGGTTAGACAAGAGCATTCAGGAACGAGTTGCTTCATTGGGAAGAACTCTGGCCTTGAAAACCGTGTGTCATCTTCCCAGCCATTCATTCCCTTTAATTCTCAATCCTGTTCCAGTAAAAGTTTTAGCTATCTTTCTTTTTGATTGCATCTCTTAATTGTTGCCATTCTGGGCTGAGATCATGATACTCCCAAGAGACCTAACAGAATCTGGAAGACAACAGAACCGAACACTAAATCTTCCATAACTGACTCATGGACTAAATGTGCACAAACAGAGCCAAGCCTTGGGAATGCAGCCTTGCTACCTGAGGCTGCAGTGGCCAGTTGTGAGTTTTTAACCCAGTTCTTACTTGATTGTCTTTCTTTTAGTGTAAGACATATTTGTCAATGGACTCCCCTCACCCGCAGTCCTTGTCTTTAGAGATATGGTTATGTCAGTCTCCCCTACATGATGGTCCTCCCTGAGAGAGACCTAATGCAGCCACTGGTGCAGTCCAGGATTGCGTCAATATTTAGCATTTCACTCACCTACTGGCCTTTTCAACTAATTCTCATAATGCAATTAGATTTCTTGACACTGAAGCCAGGTTTCATATTTAATTATTGACTTTCACCATACAGGAAAGGGTGGCCAAATGTAAGAATGGCTGGAACATTCTGGCAAAGGTATTAATTGGGATCTTCCATTCTCAAAGCAGCTGCATATGCTAATACATAGGAAATAATCTATCTCCAGGGTTTCTAGGGACCTAAGAGTGGGTAAAGCCTGAAAGGGAAAACTGACAAGCCTTAAAAGGAATCACTAGAATTCTCAAAAAAAAAAAAAAAAAAAAAAGCCAGTGGTCAAAGGGAGGCAGAATTGAATTGGTTGGACTATTTTCTTCTTCTATTTTGTGCCAGTATTGGGACTTGAACTCAAGGCCTACATACTGTTCTTTAGCTTTTTTGCTCAAGGCTGGTGCTCTAGCACTTGTACCACTGCTCAAAAAGCTCCTGCTTTTGGTGATAAATAGGAGATAAAAACCTTATGGCTTTCCCTTCATTGTTGGCTTCAAACTGTGAGCCATAGATCTCAGCCTCCTGAGTAGCTAGGGTTACAGGTATGAGTTACTGGCATTCAACTCTAACTCCTTTTGATGACTCACCTGTCATCTCAACTAATTAGAAACTTTATAAGAAGCCACCTGCTTGATCCTAGAAAACAACCCTGAGACATTTGAATTTTACTTGTACCTTTTTCTGAGATTGAAGTTAGCTCACAACTATTCATTTTTCCCTATTTGGGTACAGAAGCGGGGTGAGGAGGAGCTAAGGTAAAAAGAGGAGGAAGAAAGAGGAATAAGGTACCAGAAAGGAGGATCTAACACTGGATTTCAGTTCCCACTACTGGAAAATGGTTCATTTCCAATTCTGCATTTCAAGAACAAAAAGACTTTCTGGTGATCTTTTTTATTCTCTTTGGATCAGTATGAATCTTTAGCAGCAATTTGTGTCTTCTAGTACTTAAAGGTTTAAAATATTTAGGGAAGTGAAATAATCATATTTAAGGATGGCTCCGGAACCAAGACAAGGTAATTCAAACTAATTGCTCCCCAAATACAATCTCAGAATCTGTTACCAAATCACCCAATGGTTTGATGTAACTGAAAATTTACTCACTAGTTTATCACATCACTCAACACCCACTTTGAATCTTCTCCTTCACTGTATTTGAATCTTTGGGGGATTCTATGATGTCCATCCTTAATAGTAATTTTAATTTTAGGGAACAAAAAACAGAGACCCACAAAATTTAGTCCACTGGGGAACTATATAACTGGAACCCAGAGCCTCAGATTTCAAATCTAATTCTCTTTCACTTCTATGTACTTTAGTCAACATTTTCTAAGTGAGCATCATATGCTAGACACAATGCCATGAAACACAAATGAAATACCCCTGTCCCAGAGCTTACCATTTATTCTGGCAAAGACAGAAATCAAGGCACAGGTGTGTTGAGAAGGAAAGTGCATAGGTCCCTGGGGATTGGTCAGTCAGGAGTCTGGTGTAGAAAACTGAATAGATGAAACTGGAAAGATATTAGAAGGTCTGAAGTACTTCATTTGATTTTTTTTTTTAAACGTCGGGTGCTGGCGGCTCAATCCTGTAATCCTAGCTACTCAGGAGCATGAGAGTTGAGGATTGTGGATCAAAGCCAGCCTTGGCAGGAAAGTCCTTGAGACTCTTATCTCTAATAAATTACTCCCCCCCGCCACACACACACATACAAAAAGAAAATCTGGAAATAGAGCTCTGGCTCAAGTGGTAGGGCAGTAGTCTTGAGCAAAAGATGCTCAGAGACAGTGTCCAGGCTCCAAGTTCAAGCCTCAGGAATAGGAAAAAAACCCAATCCAACATTTACTGATTCAATATCATATCATGTCTTCTTAATACATCTTCCCAAATCATGGCCTTTATTAAAACATCATTCATAGTCTTTTTTTCTATGCCATTTTCTTTTGAGCATTTGCTAGAATTTTAATGCTACTGCCTCCCAAGGAAAAGATTAGTGGTTAGACACTGAAAGCTACTAGACTTCCTTCCAACTAGTTGTAAAATTGGTTTTTTAAAAAAATCTTCTCTGCTGGCTGCTGGTGGCTCATGCCTGTAGTTCTAGCTACTCAGGAGGCTGAGATCTGAGGACCGTGGTTCAAAGCCAGCCCAGTCAGCCAAGTCCGTGAGACTCTAATCTCCAATAAACCACCAGAAAACCGGAAGTGGTGCTGTGGCTCAAGTAGTAGAGTGTTCACGACCACCACCAACAACAACAAAAATGTTATCTGGTAGCATTATACATGCACTGCTTCAATTTAGATCTAGAATGTTCCCTAAAGGCCTATATGGTAAAAGCTTGGGTTCTAGCTTGGTGCAAGAGTAACTAGGGTTACAGGTGTGAGTTACAAGTGGTGGTAGAAATATTGAGAGGACCTATGAGGAGGTCTTTGGATCATCGAGGAGATGACCTTGAAGGTGATAGTGGGACCTCAACCTCTTTTTTCTTCTTTTCTCTTCTGGCTTTCCCATCGTGGAGTTAACAGATTTTTGTTTCACCCCAAAATTCTGCCATGGTGTGCTGCCTAGTTCTAGGTGCAAAGCAAGACTCAGACTGCTGACATTGTGAGCCAGTATTAACACAATACCCACTTACATTTGCCTGGCCACAGAGAAGAAATGGCTATACCTCCTGGCTGATGGACCCAGTCCAAACACATCCTGGGACTTGATGACTGTGATGCTATAGAAAGTGGTCCAGAGGCATGCTTGGCACCTGGAGCTACAAACTATGGGCTTATTACCTGGAGGTATGAGATATCCACAGAGTTACACGGTTTTGGTTAAGACAGTATCATGAACTACCAGGTATTAAGTTTCTGCTTGTAATAGCATGGTGTTCTAGAGTTCAGGCTCTGGGTGTCACTTGAGGACACGTGCTTTGGAAGGGCATGATGCATGGTGATCTATCTGTTCACTGGAGAACCTCACAGGTACTACGCACACAAGGAAATAAAAATCAGGTAAAAATAAAAAACAATCAGGTTCTGGAGTCTCCATTAAGAAAACAGAGTCATCTGAATCCAAGATAAGGTGTCAATCTTACTGGAAGAATTGATATTCTCAGTTATGAAGCTGTGGCCTGAGTCTAAGCCAACCCAACGATGATGGTAGAGAAAGTTAAGGTTGTATCTAGACCAGACCTTTTATTTTGTCAGTCTCAGGGCTTGAACTCAGGCCTGTTCCTGAGCTATTTTGAGCCACAGCACCACTTCTCGTTTTCTGGTTTACTGAAGAAAGAATCTCACAGGCTTTCCCGTCCAGGCTGGCCTCCAACTGCAGTCCTCAGATCCCAGCCCCCTGAGTAGCTAAGATTACAGCTGTCAGCCACTGGCACCTGGCTCAGACCAGACTTTGAGCATCTTCCTGGATGGTAAATTAATGGGGCTAAGTTTTACTATTTTAAACAATTACTAGATTAAATGCTTAACAGGCTGAACTTACTCTGTAAGGGAGTTCCACTGAAGAGGGAGCAGGGTCAAGAAAGAGCCTCTGGGAAGAAGCCATGGGAGATTTATTAGGCTCAGAATCATGATATTGGTGTTTGATCCTGGATCAGATGCTATCTTTTATGTAACCCAAAGCAAATTTCAGAGTCTTTCTGAATCTTTATATCCTCAGCTGGTGGAATTTATGGGATGAGGGAGACTCAGGAGTCTGAGATCAAGGCCTGCCTGAGCAGGAAAGTCTTTGAGACTCTCATTTCCAATTAATCACCGGAAAGTAAAAAGTGGAGCTGTAGTAGAGCACTAGCCTAGAGCTTAAAAGCTAAAGGCCAGGTCTACAGTTCAAGCTCCAGTACCAGTATTTTTTAAAAATCATCTGTTCCCCCAGGAGGACTCCAAAGAAGGTGTAACTACCAAGTGTCCATATGCAGTATTATAAGGGTAGCATAAATGTGAGGAAACCCTTTGATATTTGCAAATGCCATGAAAGAGCAACAAGATCAGACCACCAGTAAGAGAGCAGGAGACAGATCAGAGGGCTATAGACCCCACTTCATCTCATTATGGTCAAAGCATACAGGGAGAGTAGCAGATTATGGCTGTGGAGACTAAGTGTCTCCCAGAGTAGAGGGTCCTTTCTGTGAATGTGTGGGCAGTTCTTACTTTTGCTGTGGACCCCACAGATGTGACATGAAGTCAGATACTCACAACAGTGAATGAAGGAATCAATTGTCTGCATTTAAAACACATCACGAGTTGGGTGCTATGCCTGCAGTGCTAGCTACTCAGAAGGCTGAGGAGACTGTGGTCAGCCAGAGCAGGGAAGTTCAAGTGACTCTTATTGCCAATTAACCATCAATAAACTGGAAGTGGAGGTGTGGCTCAAGTGGTAGAATGGTAGTCTTGAATGAAAATGCCAAGGGACAGCACCTAGGCCCTGAATTCAAGTCCCAGTACTGGTACAAAACAACAACACAACGACATCATTTTAGGTTTTCAGCGCTTGAGTGCGTGAGACATAAATTAATTTGAAAGTTAGATGTTAAATAGTTTGGAAGGAAAGGAATAAAAGAAAACAAAACATAATCCTACTACCCTAAGGCATTCATTATACTTTTGTTAATGATGTATTATTTATAACTAGTCTATCTTCTATGAAAAATACTTGAAATATAGATTATATACATACATATACACATAATACATATATGTGTTGCTTGCTTTTTTTTTTCTTTCTTCTAGATTCTAGCAGTACAATTTCCAGGTCAAAGGGCATATGATACTTAGGTGACCCTGTAGCTATCTGAAAAACTTAATGCTCATCAACATTGTAGGACTGGACTCATTCTCACTGCATTTCACTGAGTTATTTAAATGTTAGTTTTCAATGGTGAATAATACTTGGCGTGGAGGCTGGTAGAAGTAGGGAAAAGCAAGGAAAAGGGAAGGAACACTTACAACTAAAGTGCAGCTTAGAACTAGAAACTCCTAGTTGCTTACAATTGGCTAGAAATTAGTGACCCATTTTTTTTCACTAGATGATGTACAGTAATATAACAGCATTTCTCAGTTTACTAGACATTGCAGCCAAAAATGGGCTTGGTGGGAATCCGCTCTATGATTAATTTTCCAAGTGGTGTTTGCAAACCATTTTCCTTTCTAAACTTTTCTCACCTGTAGAAATGGCAAACTGATGGATGAAGACAGAGCTTTTAGAATTTAGATGCTGAGCTTGTTTGTAGCTAATGAAGATAAATTCATAGTTCTGGAGTCTGTTCTCATCACTCTTTAGACATCCAGAGTTGTGACTCTGACGAGTCCCACAGTTCTTCTGGAGTCGTGCAATGCAATTGCAGACTCTCTGGAAGCTCCTGGGGTCTTCTTCAATCTCCGTCATTAATCCAAGTTCAAGATATCCCATGTAGACTGATGGCAAGATCTTTGAGGGCCTGTTTCCATGGAGAGTTTCTATAGGCAGATGTTGAATATGTGGTTGCATTAAGGTGCTTGAGTCATCTACTCCCATAAACATATCTGGCTTTTGGTGTCTTTCCTCATGTTTTTCTGATGGCGCTTATCCAGAGAACAGCATACAGAAATGAACTCAAATGCTTTCAATTAAAATAAGAAATTAATAAGGTACACTTATTCCCTTGACTCTATTCCGCAAACACAAATGGAAGGAAGCAAAACCCTTCTGATTTCAAGAGTCCTAGTTCACTTTTTGAAGGTTTCTGATACTGAAAAAGGAAAAAAAAAATGCCTGTGTATGTTTTTCCAAGGAACAGAAAAAGGAGTTTTAATTAGGAAAAAAAACATGGAAAAGATGACACGGGAATACTCTACCCAGTTACATTTTCTACCTTGAAAATGTTTAATGTTACTTTTTGTGCCAATTAATGGGGCTTGAACTCACGCTCTTGGTTAGTTTTTATCAAAGCTGGTGCTCTAACACTTGCTCCCACATATCCACTTCTGCCTTTTTGGTTTTGTTTTTTTTTGTTTTGTTTTATTTTTGTTTTTGCTGGCTAATTGAAGCTAAGGGTCTCTCAGATTTGTCTGCTTGAGTTGGCTTCAAACCTTGATCCTTAGATCTTCAATCTTCTGGGGTAACCAGAATTATAGGGGTGAGCCCCTGGCACTCAAGTGCATTTACTATGAACATCTTAAGTTAGTACAGTAGACTTGTAACAATGAAACAACAAGCCCACCCTTGATTCAGTTTTATTTAGGTTTTCCTACACTAATTAATTCTAACCTTTCCAAAATTACCTTGCTGTCCTCTCGTCAATCTAGTCTTGCCAATGGGATTTCCTCAGACTTGCCTTGTTTCTGATAACCTTGATGGTTTTGAAGATTATTGGTCAAGTATTTTGTAGGATGCTCCTCTACTAGAATCTGTCTGATGTTTTCCTTAGGATTACAAAATGATTATGATGAGCAGACCACAGAGATAACCATTTTCATCACGTCATATCAAGGGTGCATAATCATCAACATGGTTTAACCTTGTTGAGGTTGACCTTGAATGTCTGGCTGAGATGGAGCTGTTCAGATTTCTCTATGCTAGATTTCTCTATTTCTCCTCTCCTTCCCCTTCCATACTGTACTCTTCAGTCAGAAGTTACTCGATGCAGTCTTTAAAGAGTAGAGATTTATATTTTTTCTCTTTGAAGGCAGCATGTCTGTATAAATTATTTGGAATTCTTTTGCATAGGATATTTGCCATTTATTAATTTATTTAAAGATTTATATAAGTATGGACTTATGATATTTACTTTTATACTTTGGACTATAATCCAAAATAGTATTTTTTTTTTTTGCGCAAATGTTTCCAGCTTTGGCCATTGGAACTCTTCAAGTAGCTTCTGTGTGTTCTTGAAATGTTCTCTATCAATGTACTTTTTTTTCTTTTTTGTCAGTTGTGGGGCTTGAACTCTGGGCCTGGGCACTATCTCTCAGCTCTTCAGCTCAAGGTGAGCACTCTACCCCTTGAGCCACAGCACCACTTCTGGTTTTCTGGTAGTGTATTGGAGATAAGAGTCTCATGGACTTTCCTGTTTGGACTGGCTTTGAACCGTGATCCTCAGATCTCAGCCTCCTGAGTAGCTAGGATTACAGGTGTGAGCCACCAGCACCTGGCTTCAATAGTTTTGTTTTCAGAAATTTCATACTTCATGGTACTCCAAGATGTTCTATTTTCTTTTTTGTATTGTGAAAATACTATATAGAGGGGTTACAATTACATGAGCAAGGTAATGAGTACATTTCTTATCAAGCATTGTTGCCTCCTCCTTTGTTTCCCCTTCCCATCCCTTCCCATCTCCCCCACCTCACCCCTCTGCCCACAGCCAAAGTTGTAAAGTTTGTTTTTCGACATAACGACTTGTACATCTCATTGTTGCAATGGGTCCACCTGTATCTTTATTTAAATAATTTGTTTTTGCCCTTCCCCTCCACAAATTATACCAACACCAAATACAATGAAAGCAGGAGTTATTCTATTTTCATGCTATAGACTTCCTACCCTAGTCTTAAACTCAGTTGCTTCTCTAAGAATCTTTGGTTCCTATTACTAGAGAATAGTATTAGCATGGGATCTGAGCATTTTATAATTTCTTCAAATCCAAATACACTTTAAGCACTTTAGAGCATACAAAAATACACATACATGATTGATATATACACATATAGAGAGAGATTGAGGGAAAGAGAAAGTGACCTATATATCTCTCTATCTCCTTATGTAGCTCCAGTTCTGGAGTGTGAAATCAGGGCCCTCACTAGGCTTGCTTGTTCATTCAGCTGGCATTCAACTACTTCAGCCATATCTTCAGTTCTGCTTTTGATTATTTTGGAGATGGAGTCTCTTAAACTTTTTTCCCAGGCTGGTTTCAAATTGTTGATCTCAGCATCTGGATCTCAGCCTCTTCAAAAGCTAGGATTACAGGCACAAGCCACTGGTGCCTGGGTTCATTTTTTTTTCCCTTGCTGCTGGTACAGGGGCTTGAACTCGGGGCCTCATGTTCTCACTTGGCCCTTTCTCTTTAGGTTGGTAATTTACTACTTGAGCCATACCTCTATTCTGGCTTTTTCTGCTTAATCAGAGATAAGAATCTCACAAACTTTATTTGGCCAGGCTGGCTTCAAATCTTGATCCTCAAATATCAGCCTCCTGTTGGTAGGATTACAGGCACGGATCTTTAGTGCCTGACAAATCTTACATTTTTAACATCAGCCTACACACAATTAAAAGACAATTATGGATTTGTTAATAATATCAAATCTCAAGAGCCTGAGACCCTATGGTCTTTACTGGAATCTACATGTAAAATTTGTGTGGTAGGGTCTTTCTTGTCAGTGTAGTTACTAAAAATAATGGGTAAAACCAGTGGAGATAAAGCCAAGAGTCTAAATTTTGAGTCTTCTCTGAATGTGAAGCCACACAAAAGGGTTCTTATAGGGCTGCCCATCTATGGCATCTACCTGTAATAAACCCTGGGGAAAGCACAGCGGGTTAGAATGTGGCCATCAAAGTTTAGAATCCAGCTCTGTTAGCTGATAATGTGTATGGTAAAAATATTCTGTCTGGGGTTTAATTTCCAGTCATATAAAATTAGTAGCATTGACTTAAATAATGCTAAGGACCTTCCCAGTTGTAATATAACAACTCAATAGTTTCACACTAAAGGAATGCCATTAGTTTCGTCCCTTCTCGTATATAGGTCTAATATCCCAGACAATCTAGTAATTAGAGGGGGAAGTGGTAAAGAGGTCACTGATAATGAATAAGGACTGTTTTGCTATTTTATGAGGATGCTGGGGTCTGTAAAGTCTTAGATTATCTACATAGTTGGGCCCGAGAAACTTTAGACCTTTCTTTTTAAAGACTGTAGATTGAAAACACATAGAAAATTTGGAAAGAAAGTGTTATTTCATTGCTTACAAGTTTGGTGTAATGGATACTGATTTCTTCTCTCTCTCCTCGTGCGTTCTCTCTCTCTCTCTCTCTCTCTCTCTCTCTCTCTCTCTCTCTCTCTCTCTCTCTCTCTCTCTCTCTCTCTCTCTCTCTCTCTCTCTCTCTCTCTCTCTCTCTTCTCTCTCTCTCTGTGTATGCAGATACTGGGTCATGAATTCAAGGCCTCATGCTCTTGCTTAGCTTTTTCACTCTAGGCTGGCATTCTATCACCTGAGCCACAGCTCCACTTCTGGCTTTTTGGTGGTTAATTGGAGATAGGAATTTTATGGACATTTCTGCCAGGGCTGGCTTTGAACCTCAATCCTAAATCTCAGCTTCCTGAGTAGCTAAGATCACGGGCTTGAGTCATCAGCACTTGGCAGTGGCAACACAGCCTCTTCCTCTTCTTCCTTCTTCTCAGTCTCTTTCCTTTTCCTTCTCTTTCTTCTTAAGCAAACTTCTCATCTGGTATTTACTCTGATAATTACCTTTAATGCAACAAGCTGAGTCACACTCATTTCTTACCACTTCATTTTCTCATTTCTTATTTCTCTCTTGGTCCTTCTTCCCTCCCTGCTTTCAAATGTTATGAGATGTTTTCCACAACTACATGGAGCCAGTGGCTTAACTACTACCCAATTTACAAGTGTCATCTCCTTCCCTTTAAGGGGACAGCCTCCCAAAACAAACAGAAAAGGAAAAAACAAAAACAAAACAAAACTAACAGTGGGGCAAAAAAGAAAAAAGACACTTGGGAACTGTCACAACTGATATCTGAGTGCTGGAGATCAAAAGTCCAAGGTCTTAAACCCAGCTTTCTCCAACCCTTAATGTGTATGAAAGCTCCAACTGGCTGTTGGACTCATTCAGCATAATCCCAGACTTTGGACTACAATTGGTTAAATATTGATAGAGGTGAGCATTCTAGGACTGTCATCTTTACCTAGAAGTTTATATTTTAACCCCTTGTCCCACCCCAGACACACAAATACACAGAGCTCCTTTCCATCCCCCTTAAAGGTATGTAAATTTGTGTCGACACATAAAGCCCTAAAAGTTTGAGCAGACAGACAGGCATCCTTCAAACCACCTGGGTAATTCCTTCATACAGCCGAGGAAACCAAGTCCTTACAAGTGGCTTTGCTCAAGGTCCCGGAAAAGTTCAGGCAGAACCGTAATAAGAAACCAAGGCTTTTATCCCAGTTCCATTCTCCTTCACACTGTGCAACAAGGAGTTAAGTTTGTGTGTCTCTGTAAGTCCATGGGTTACAGAGACACCGACATGTAGGAACTGTGCACCCAGCCTGTGCAGCGTGACCTCAGGGAACGGTTTAATGACTTAAATTTCAGGCAGCTGAAAGGTTTCTGCAAGTAGAGGTTGAAATAAACAAGAAAAGCCACTGTGGAGATGTGAATGGAAAAGTACCAGCCCTCCCTCCCTCCACACATTCTTCCGCTCCCCAGGCTCTCCCTGCCATCCAGCCAGCTTCAGATAGGCTTGTGCATGGTCAGGTGTACACAGGGAGGTGTGGGGAAGAAAGGGGGGGAAATGCAGGCACAACACGCAAATCAAGTTTTTCCACTTCTAGCCTTAGGTAGCACAGACAGCTAGGTACAGCAGTCCAGCAGGCAGGCAGCCCAGCAGGCAGACAGGGTAGCCATCCTGAGTTTAGAACACTCCAGTCCCTTCCTCCCTTCATCTCCTTCTCTCTCTCTCTCATAGTCCAGCTGCTGCTTTCCCTCATGCTAAGGTTTCAGAGGAAGTGAAAGCCCTGTTATTCAAAACAGTGATGAAGGCCATAAACAAATGATTACGTGCTCCACCCCATCACTTCCCTATTTTAAGCTCCAGATATTTATTCCTAGTTTGAACTATGTGGACAATCAATGTTTGGGAGAAACCAAGTTGCAAAGGCTTGCTCCAAGGGGGAAAATCTGAATAATAATAAAGGCTCAGAGCAGGCAGCATATGGATTAAAATGAAATGTTTATGCTTCTTTTTCAGAAGGTAGTGACTGGAAAGTATTCTGATTTTTTTTCTTTTCATGTCTTAACACTTTCTGCTCAGCTTATTTATTTCTGGGGAATCTAATCACGGAGCCACATCCCCAGCTCCTATTTCTTTTCAAAGATACTCAGAAATTCTCCTTTTGTCCGTAGTAATTCTAAATGGATTGAAATAAGACAAAAGGGTAAACTTTAATTAAGTTCCTGTCCATGGACTGTAGCATAGGTAACGAACATAACCAAACCCTAAAACTCACAACGAACAGTCCCATCCTCATGGCCAATCCAAAACGTTTACAGTGAGCACAGAGCTCCATGTAGACTTGCTTTCTTTGATCCTGTGAGAAACAATATACCTGCTCCCAAACTCAGATGATCAGGTCAAACCTTTTGAAAGGACATAGGGCCATCCAATCACCATTTTCAGTGGTCTTTTCTGAAACTCTGTGATGGGATAGCTTACAGACCTTCCTAGACATCAGAAATTCCTGACAGGTAAAGCCCACTTTCCATTTTGAGTTGCTCAGAAAAAAAGACGACAGACCAGTGCTGAACGTGAAGACAGGGCCCTGTTTGGCTATGTGGGCAAGGTTTGTCAGTGGAACGGGATGTGAAATGTCTTCCTTTCTTTAAATAGGTGTTATATTAGGACCAGGCTATTTTGTTTTGTGATAAAGCTTATATACATATTGACTCAGCAGCTGTGACCAAGAGCCTATTCCTGTGCTCAGACCATGAGGCTGGCCTGGGTTCTTTATTCTAAGGATTAGCAACTAGTAGCCATTAAATCAGGGCACTTGTTGCTAGATGGTGTCCTCTAGTCTGCAAGAGTCATTCATAGGACCCCAGACATGAGAATCATTCTTAAGGGCTTCTTAAGGATGCTTTAAAAGAAATAAAATATATTCAAGTCCCTCGTATAATCTACCAGTGTGCAGTTGAGGAAGGTCCAGACAGTGATGCTGCTAGCTGAGACCGACGGGGGTGAGACCAAGAATAAGAGAAGGAAAGACATTCTAGAAGTATCTAAATTGCTGCATAATGTGATGGCAACTTTTGCAGGAATTGATAGGAGAAGGAAGGACACAGTTTACCTCACCTTTCAGTTGTTAGCAAAGGACTCATACCTAAAAGTGTCTCTAAGAATATGTCCAATAATCATTTTTCCTCTGTTTTTGTTAATGGGACTTCATTTGGGGTCAATTTCTTTCAGTGTAAACATACTGATTTGGTTTAAAAAAAAAAAAAAAGCTAATAGAAATGAGGGAGCCTGACACATAGGCTCAGAAATAATATACTCAGAAGGTTTGATGTCCGTGGTGATGCGGGTTACCTATTTGTGAAGCAGGCCAGGTGAGTTCTTGCTCCTTAGGCTCCCTGAAGAGAATTAAAAGAAGTCTGAGATAGAAGGGTGAATTCTGCCCAGCCCCCACTCTGGCTGGTTCTACTGCCTGAGGGAGCAGATTTCCCTTTGCTCTGCAGCGCCCCCATGGGGCTAAGAGGGGAGTAGCAGAGGGAACCGGAGCTGCTCAATGTGTTTAAAGCCCGGGGTGGGGTGGGAAATGAGGCAGATAGAAGCTTTGACAAGAAGTGACCAAAAATCCTAAGAACAAGTTTACTCGAGGACCAACAACACAGCAGAGTCTCGCATTTCACATATCAAATTCTCAGATCCATCTGAGAATCCCTAAAGTGGCATTGCTTTATAAAAGACAAATCAGAAATACAAATACACAAAGCAAATAAAGCACTTCAGCAAAATCGGAATACCATTTTGAGTCCGATGGGATTCGTTGTGAACTCTTTAAAATGAAAAGGGGGGCTCCAATTGACAAAAGAACTCTTGCCTTCTGGCAGTCTGAATCTGCACTTGACAAAGTCATGTGTCTTTGGGAGTAAAATGTTCATTTCAACAAATGGAGACAGGATTAGGCCTATGTATATTTTTCAGAAATCCTTCACAAGACAAGCTTTTCTGTAGAAGCTGTAGTAATCCATCTGTCAATAAGTATTAAAATATTCAAATTTCACACGGACAGATATTTAGGCA
>NW_027205177.1:0-17020 GCF_024711535.1 Dipodomys merriami | reverse complement strand
AAGAAATGTACTCATTATCTTGCTCATGTAACTAACTCCACTGTACAGCATTTTCACAGTAAAAAAGTTAAAGAAAAGAAAATGAACTTTACAATTTAGGGGGGCAAAGGGGAAAACATAGTTATGGAAGTGGGAGGGAAGGGATGGTATGGGACACACAAAGAAAGGCAACAAAGCTTGTTCATGTAACTGTAACCCCTCTGTACAATATTTTTACAATAAAAAGATATTAAAATATACTAACATTATATAAGTATTAATATAGCATATATAATATATTTGAATATATTATGTGTAATATATCATAAATAATGAAAATATATTATAAAATGTATATACAACATATATAGTATATACATGATGTATATATAATGTATATATATATAATGTACATATAATGAATATATATAAACATATACATACATAAATAATGTATATATACTATATACTAATACTATATAGTATATATACAAAATATGTAATAAATTATATATCATAATATCATATAATATAAAATTATCATTTAATATTAATATTATATTAAATATACTGAAGATGTACTACAATTCCAATGATTAATGCTTGTATCCTTAGCTACCTAGGAGGCTGAAATATGACGATCGAAGGAATGTATCAGAGATATCTCTAATTGACCACAGAAAAAATAGGCATAAAGGGAGCTGTGGCAAAAAAAAAAAAAAAAAAAAAAACTCAGGGTCAGGTGTACCTGGTATATAAGGCTGTGACAGTGTGACAATCCCACATGTCACTGTTCTCCAGAGTCAGTACCCATCTGTCAGTTCTGATATCTCCAGATTCAGAGGAATTATGTGTTTGCTGGGTATACATGGAGCATGATGTTCGGTGGGCCACTTCTTGTTCAAACCTTATCTGTGCCTATAACATGAAATTTCCCTGCATTTCCTCATAGGCGCTTCTTTCGCTGCCTGAATAAGTCTTATTTTTCAAGTGTTCAACAATTGATCCTGGCTACTACTACTTGTGAAAAATAAATACCCTCATAGGTTGTATAATTCTCACTAGATTTTAAATGTGTTTTATGTATTGTATAAGTTCCATAGCCTTATATTGTCTCATGAAGTACTGCTGTCTTTAGAACTGTTAACATTTTAAAATTCAAACATTTAATTTGAGTGGGAGAATGGTTGAACTCAAAGCTTCACAAATTCTAGGCAATTTTTTCCCACCCCAAAGACAATTTTCACTTTGATGATTCTCCATCCCAATTGTTATTCCTGAGACTACCAAGGCACTCTATAATTTATATGAAGAAGACAACATGACATATTATAAATAATTAAATTACATATTGTATATAATGAATATATTTGAATATATTGAATATAATGAATATGTTGTTTATGAATTATAAACAATTATAACCATTCACAGCATAAATTATAATCATATATATTATATAATATAAAACATAGAAAACATAATTTATAAACATATACCACTACACATATTCATGAAAGTAATGATATTCTTTCTTGTATTTAGGATACTAGCACTCCATTTATACCCATTAGGTATAATGATAACATTATATTTTACATTAATGAACATTACCATGTATTGGATCTTTTCCTTTTAGCAAACACTAGGGCAATTTCCTCCCTTGAAAATCGTTTGAACAGGAATGGATATTGGTTATTTGCATGTTTTTGTTATGGTATTGTGTCTTAAACTTAGTCCCTTGAACTCTTGAAGACCCTCTTTGCTCATGGCTGGCATTCTACCCCTTGAACCACATAAGGTCACAAAGATGTAATATCTAAAATAATGGGTTGTGAAGTTGACTCAGTGGTAGAGTGCTTGCCTCACATGCATGAGGCCCTGGATTCGATTCCTCAGTACCACATAAGCAGAAACAAGCCGGAAATTGCACTGTGGCTCAAGTGGTAGAGCACTAGCCTTGAGCTGAAGAGCTGAGGGACAGCGCCCAGGCCCAGAGTTAAAAACCAAAAAGAAAACAAAAAACAGAAACAGACCCCAAAAAAATGAGTATCCTAAAATCATTAAGAAAACATTGATGCTAGTGAATATTTTCATTTTCAATAAATTAGATTCGAATATTTTTTTCATTCTAAAACTTCCTCTTTCATTGTTTTTTTCCAACTAATCGGTAACTACAATTTATTCTATGTTGGATACAATGAAAATACAAGATTTATGCACTGTGATTGATATTTCTTTAACCATTTTGTATTTTTTTTTATGTTTTGAGGGGTCCAGTCGTGGGGCCTGAACTCTGGGCCTGGGCACTGTCCCTCAGCTCTTCCGCTCAAGGCTAGCGCTCTACCACTTGAGCCACAGCGCCACTTCTGGCTTTTTTCTTTTTGCTTATGTGGTGCCGAGGAATCGAACTCAGGGCCTCAGGGATGCAAGGGAAGCGCTCTACCACTGAGACATCTTCCCAGCCCCATTTTGTAATATTTAAAAACATATTGTATATCCTATATATTCACAGTACTTTTAATTATTTCATAATTTTATTTTTTGTTTTTGATTTTGTTTTGG
Source organism: Dipodomys merriami (assembly GCF_024711535.1). Classification (NCBI taxonomy): domain Eukaryota; kingdom Metazoa; phylum Chordata; class Mammalia; order Rodentia; family Heteromyidae; genus Dipodomys; species Dipodomys merriami. The sequence goes on along the minus strand of NW_027205177.1, from coordinate 14,476 downwards.
TCTGCTATGGGGCTTGAACTCTGGACCTGGGCAGTGTCCCTGAGCTCTTCAGGACGAGGCTAGCAATGTACCACTTTTAAGCCACAGCAGCACTTCCGGATTTCTAGTGGTTAATTGGAGAAACGAATTTCATGGGCTTTCCTACTGGGGCTGGTTTTGAACCACATCCTCAGATTTCAGAATCCTGAGTAGCTACGATTAAAGGCATGAGCCACCAGCACCAGTCTCCCTTATCGTTTTTAAATCAAAATAAGAAATGATAGCATATTTTTAACTCGGTTGCAGGAAAAGTGTAACAATCTAGTAATTAAATTCACATTTATCAAAACTTGAATGAGAAGTCGACTCTCTCTTGAGAGGAGGAAGATGAATGAGCTTGGGTTTGGTTTTGCCCCAGTTTATCCCTTATCAATCTCCATCAGGTTGTGATGGGGAGAGCTGTCAGCAGTGGATTACCTGTCTTAAAACCCTAGAAAAGCACGTGCTATGGGAATAGAAAACAGAAAATGCATTGGTGTGGCGAGCAGGTGTTTGACTTTGGAAATAGAAAACAGGAGTTCTGCTAGGAGAAAAGTGCATCATCAGAGCAAAAGAAATCACAAACATTATTCTGGTCACTAGTGGCATAATCCCTAGCTACTCTGGAGGCTGAGATCAGAGGATACAGTTTGGAGACACCCCAAGGATGAATGTCTGTGAGACTCAAATTTTCACTTCATGAACAAAAACATGGAAGTTGTGCTGTAGTTCAAGTGGTAGAGCTCTAGCATTGAGCAAAAGTCTTAGACCCTGAGTTCAAGCCTCAAGACCACCACTCATCACTCATACACAAAAATAATATTTAAAAAGTCACAAAATTGTACTTTTGTTTACATTGAATACCATGTGGAATAAGATTGCTTTCGAAAAGGGGATGTTTAAAGCCGTAAAACTTGCACCAGTGAGGGCAAGTTAGATTTTTTTATTGTGAAAATACTGTACAGAGGGGTCACAATTACATGAGCAAGGTAATGAGTACATTTCGTATCAAGCATTGTTGCCTCCTCCTTTCTTTCCCCTTCCCATCCATTCCCATCCACCCCTCCAAAGTTGTAAAGTTCATTTTTTGACATAACAACTTGTACATCTCATTGTTGCAATGGGTCCACCTGTATCCCTATTTATACGGTTTGTTTTTACCTTTCCCTTCCACAAACTATACCAACATCAAATACGATGAAACCAGGGGTTATACCATGTTTGAGGGACACACAAAGCAACAAAGAAATATCTTTTAAATATGTTAGAAACATATATCTATATATAAATTATATATACAATGTATATACATTATATATATTATATAATATATTATATATACATATTTTATATGCATTATATAATATATTTGATTATTTATATGTTATACATAATATATTCAAATATATTATATATACTATATTAATATTTATATTTTAGTATATAATGTTAGTATATTTAATAACTTTTTAATGTAAAAATACTGTAGAGGGGTTACAGTTACATGAACAAGCATTGTTGCCTCTTCCTTTTTTTTGTCACATACCATCCCTTCCCTGTTGTTTCTAATGTACTATGTGATTTTTTTGTTTCTTTTGTATGTTCTTCCCCCATAGTATAACCTCTGTTGTCACTGTATTTGATTCTGGTGCCCTGCATCTTGTATATACATTTTTCTAATTTGGGGAGGTGAGGGGAAATAACAAAATGCTGAAATAAGGATACAGGCTGATTCATTGTAACAATGAGATGTACAAGACATTATGTTGAAAAGGAACTTTAGCCATTCTAACTGAATGAATTGGTATCTCGTCGTTTTGATTTGCATTTCTTTTATGGGTAGAGAGGTTCAGCATTTCTTCATGTGTTTATTGGACATTCTTATTTCCTCTTCAGAGAACTTTCTCTTTAAGTCTTTATCCCACTTATTTATTGGGCAGTTGTTTCTTTGTGGATTTGTTGTTGGGGGATTTAATTTTTTTGATTTCTAGGTATATTTTATATGAGACTCTTGTCTATTGTATGGCTAGTGAAGATCTTCTCCCAATCCATGTGTTTTCTATTGATCTTTCTAGCTATGACCTTTGCCATGCAGAAGCTCTACCATTTTATGCAATTATATTTGTCCAACCTTTCTTTGATTTGTTGTGTTTCTGAGTCTCTATTAAGAAAATTTCAGCCTGTGCCAAGGAGACCTAGGGTTTCTCCTATTTCCTCCTGTTATGTTTTCAGAGTGTTTGCTTTTACCCCAAGGTCTTTGATCCATTTGGAGTACATTCTGTTAGAGGGTGATTTATAAGGAGCTAGCTTTAGTTTCTACAAGTGATAAACCAATTTTGCCAGCACCATTTACTGATGAGTCTGTCTTTCTATTTTTTTAGGTCCCTTATCGAAGGGTCCTATGGCTATAGGTCTGTGGGCTCATTTTTGGGTTTTCAATTCTATTCCATTGGTCCTGAGGTCTCACCCCAGTTAGAATGGCTATAATCAAGAACTCTAATAACAATAGATGCTGGAGGGGATGTGGACAGAAGGGAACCCTACTGCATTGTTGGTGGCAGTGTAAACTGTTCAACCACTTTGGAAAGCTGTGTGAAGTTTCCTCAAAAGACTCCACATAGAGCTCCCCAATGACCCAGCAATCCCACTTTTGGGCATTTTCCTGAATGATCACAAATAAGACCATACTAAAGCTACCAGCACAACTATAAGTATTGCAACATTATGTACCATAGCTAAGATATGGAACCAACCCAGATGCCCCTCAGTAGATGAATGTATCGAGAAAATGTCAATGCCTCCATCAGAAAGAATGGCATTGCCCTTTTGTTAGGAAGTGGAAAGATTTGGAAAAAAATTATATGAAGTGATGTAAGCCAGGCCAAAGAAACATAGGTACCATGGTTTCCCTTATTTGCAATAACTAGTATTAAAATAAAAACAGATGAACAGTTAGCAATGTAATAAAAGCCATATTGTCTGAATTTCAAGGAAACTTTCTTTAGGAAATAACATCAGGGGTGACTAACATAACAGGTGTAGATCCATGTGCTACAACTGAGTGTGTAGACCATCTGGAAGCTGCTGTTGTAAAGTATCTGATATTTCATTAATAATGAAGGAAAGCTAGCTAACAGTATTTATTAGGATGATTACGTTTCTTGGAGAACAGTGGTGATCACCTGCTTACCTATTATCTGTACTGCATGGAGAAAGGTTTTTCATGCCCAGACCCATGTTTATAATCTTGGAGTTCTTCCATGAAAAGAAGCATGATTCCGTGGAGAAATTTTTTTGCACAGATTTTTTTGAGAGCTTTCCTCATCTGTAGTGAAGTCTCTGGCTCTCAGAAAATTGGCCTATGCTAATTTTATTATAGATCCTGTCAATACATTTGGAGCTAATTTCTCCCAGAATATAAACACTGACCATTTTGATCCTTATCCAAAATTTTTGGCTTTAACTTTTCCTAAAATGAAAAGCAACAGAAGGAAAAAGAAACCACCACCAAAACAACAACAATTCCTCAAAGACCCTATTTGAAGATCACATTAAATATCTATGTAACTTCATTCAAAATTATTATCTCACTATCTCAAAGCAAATTTCGAAAAGGAAGTAAAACAATGTCTGTATTTCGTATATTCACTATCCTCAACAACAATAATAACCTTTTGTAATAATGACCTTGGAGATACTCTGAAAGTTCATTTATGAGTGTAGCATGTATGCTGAATATGGTAGGCTTTAGCAAAATAAGGCGAGTCAAGAAAGCTTGCATACAAATAGACAATGTGATATACCTCTGAAACAGTAATCAAACACAAAAACTATAAAAAAATGGACCATGTCTTAATAATCACAGGACTCAATAAATGAAAGAGGCATGAGCAGAAGTGGAATATCCCTAAATTATATCTAAATTTTATTGCTAGTGCCTTTTCTATATATCTGGGTGACTTCATTCATACATTCTGGAATTCTAACATTATCAGAGGCCTATTATGATACAATTGGAGAATCTTAGATAAAATCTCCAGGAATCAAACTTATTATGGATGTCAAGTGCATGATAATTTTTAGAATAGAAAATGTACCTGTCATATGAAAAGAATAACAGTATAATACATGGAAATAAAATGTCATGAGAGTAAGAAGCAGCTCATATTTATTGTAATTTATTTTGTTGACCATATGATTAACAAAGCTAGTTAACATATTCTATTTTCTGAAAATTCCAGGGAGAGGTCATAGGACAGACAAAATTATAGAAAGTCTTTCATTCCACTTATTTGAATTAAATTTGTCCATAATATTTTACCTTAAAATTCAAGGTCTTCCTAAAAAGAATTGCTTTCATTTAATTGAAATGATATATTTTCAAAACATACCTTTTCTCATTAAAGTGTAGGAAGACCATGATGTATACTCTCTTGAAATCACATATTATTCAAAAATGACTGTATGGAAATCGAAACATAGATGAAATAGGGATCTCTTGGAAGATAAAAAAATTAGATGGAACTTTTACAACTTTTTCAGACATAGGATTTGAATAATAGAATAGTTTTATGTAAGTTTTTGTTAATCATATGCATATCACAATATAACATATAAATATAGAATAAGCATTCTATATATAATGTTAGTGTAGTTTATAGAATTAGCATTTTTATTCTATATTTATTTATAGCTATTCTATATTCTATATTTATATATTATATATTATATAAAATTATATTACAATATATTATGCTACAATTATTTTATAATATGTTACAATTTCAATTCTATATATATTCTATAGTCTATATTTATATACGTAGCAGTTATTCATATATATGAACTTTTATATGAGTTTTTATTAATCATGTATAATATATTCTATTCTATATTCTATCTTCTATACTGTAGTATAGTTTTCTGTACACAAGGAGAAATGGATATATGTGTGAATATATTATATGTAGATATATAAATATACAAACAAATGTGTATATACATTCATTTTCTGGTATTGGCACTCACACGGCCCCTTAGCTTCTTTGCTCAAGGGGCTGGTACTCTATCTCTTAGCCACACTTGCACTTGTTAACTAAGGATAGTCTTGTGACATTTCCCATCTGAGCTAGCTTTGAACTGCTATCCTCAGAATGCAGCCTCCTGAGTAGCTAAGATTACAGGTGTGAGAGAATAGTACCTTGCTTCACAAGGCATTAATTTATAGATATATTATTAATTTATAGATTTTTATTAATTTATAGAATACTATTTTTAAGAGAAATTATATAATCATTGATGAAAGCATAAGATTCTATTTATTGACAGCATCAGAAGACTAAAATTCCTTTTTTCCCAAGGAAAATTAATTATTTTATCTGACTTACTCATTAGAGAAGATTTTTAATATTTGCATATTACTCATTTTCTGCGTTCTACTTTCATATCTTATCTCTGCATGCTAAAATGTTAATTCATCCTTTTATAAGATGGTCTTTTGTTACTTCTCTTCAAGCTGAATTCTCTTCTCTGATAGGTTTTAATCCTTCAAGAGCAATCGTTTTCCATCTTTATATTCATTTTTCATAATCTCATAGCTCAATATACCTGAAATGAACCTTCTGTCATGTCATGTTCTTGCTCAAATGTTTAGCTGTTTCCTATTATCTACAGGATAAATTGCACTTCCAGACTGATATTCAAATTTCTCACTAATGAAGACTGATCTTTCCAGAATCCTTCAATTGTAAAATATAATATCAACTGATGCTGAAATCTTTAGTCACTTCCATAGAAGATATTTAAGTCTTCCATTTTCAAATACTCGCAGTGAATATCATTTTCTAATTAGTCAATATAAATCCAAAACTCATTTCTGGAACAATTCAGATTTCTTTTCTTGGTAGAACACAGTAGAGCCTTTTTTTACATTTCTCATACAGTAATATAGTCTATAGTATAGTCTCATATAGTCTAGAGTAATTAATTCTCTTGAATTTCGATCAGGTAATTTAAAACAAATCTTACTTGAGCTATTTCTTTCCATTGTCATTAAATAATATTAGTTTTATAAAATTCACAATACCCACAGATGCCCCAAATACATTAGCTATTAATACTTTCAAAAATACCTAAATATCTATACTAGATTGTAAGACAGTGTAACTAACAAGTCCCTTTACTGCAGAGAACTACACACACACACACACACATACTATAAGGCATAAAAGGAGACATCTATATAGCATTACTGACTTAGAAGTAATGAATCAATATTTATCTTTTTTTACGAAATAGCTTCAATAGTATCATGTCCCATTGTGCAGTAAGCAAGATTATTCCCATCGCTCGCTGAAATTCCACCTGTAATTACCAATGGAACAATTTCCCTTTCTTAATCGCATGTTTGTTTCTAGAAAAATAAAGAAATAGATGTTTTTGCTATCTCTGAGTCAAGTATCTTGGCCTATAATACTTGAACTTTTAATCCAACTGCAATATAGTTTCCTACTTATTTGATTATAGGAGAAAAGCAATAACTTAGGAAATGAGATGAAGAATGTAAATATAGCCAAGGCCTATTTCTGAACATGAGAGCCATATGAAATATAGTCTTGTTAAATTAGTCAAAGCATTATTGAAATTTTAACACCTATGCAATTTGTTTGATGTAAGAAATATTGTAAAATATTTCAATGAAAATATTAGTAAACTTAGGAAGGACAAATCAAATGAATGCACATAGTGAGGATAATAATTTAGCAGATTTAAAGTTTTAAAATCTAGTCTGTGTAGTTAAAAGTGTGGAAAAATAAAATCTGAGTAAAATAGGAGAACGTTATATCACACAGCTGCTCAGTTTTTATAAGGGAGATGATTAGAATCAAAGAAATACTAAATTAAAAGATGAATGTAACCATCACAGAAATAATGGATAACTTCTATATAAAATAGAAAAGAGGATGAAATTGAACAAAAGAAACTAGGATAATTGAAATAGAAGCATTAATTGAATTTATCTGATGACACACAAAGGGAAAGAGTTCAAAACCTTCAATTATTATGGAAAAATGATTAAAAAAGAGAGAGCAGAAGGAATGAAAATGTCTCACAAACTTCAGTGAAGACAATTGCAATAAAGTCTACCCTTAAATATAGTTTCTTGAATTTTTCCCCTAAAACACAGGCCAAAAAGAAACCAGAATAAAAGGAACTTCTTAAACCTGCCAAGTTTAGGTAAGGAAAGAACATTTAGTAAGTTCTGCATTATATGTTTTGAAAAATAGTGATCTTCACTGGCGATCCAGCTGCATTTTCTCTTGTATTTACTAATTCCCTAAGAATTTAATTATGTGCATTTTGCTTAAGATAAAAAGGCTACTCATTTGCCACATAGGCTACTCTCCAAATTTCCAACATTTTTATTATTTCTTTCTCCTTTTCTTGATTTCCCCTTCTTCGTCCTTTACCTCCTCCTTCTCTCTTTCTCACCCTTCTTCTTACTCTTTGCTCTTCTACTCACTCCTCCTTTTGCTTCAGCTGTCATTGTTCTTTCTGTCCCAAAACAATCTGACAACCAACATGTTCTTCTTCTTGCCCTCTTTTTTCTTCTGCTCATCTTTGTCCTTGGCTTCTTCCCTTTTTCTCTTTTGTCCCTTCCCCTCTTCTCTTCTCTTCTCTTCTCTTCTCTTCTCTTCTCTTCTCTTCTCTTCTCTACTCTTCTCTTCTCTTCTCTTCACTTCTCTTCTCTCCTCTCCTCTCCTTTCTTCTCCACTCCTTTCCTCTTCTCTTCTCCTCCTCTCTTCTCTTCTTCTCTCTTGTCTCTTCTTCTCTACTCTCCTCTCTTCCTTTGTCTTGTCTTCTCTCTCTTCTCTTCTCTGCTCTGCTCTTTTTCTCTATTTTGTCTCCTTAACAATAATCTTAATAAGATCATCTCTTTAAGAATAATCTTGTCTCCTGTGTCCTAGATTTCTCTATTAATGCTTTAATTCACTTAATGACATTTGTTTGTGGCATAATTTTAATATAACCAAAACCTATTTTAAATGTAACAGAAAAATAGCAGTACAGTAACCAAAGTCCTAAAGAATGCTTTCCACTTTTTACATTTCTTCTACAACCATATCATCCTAGAGTTAGTACTATTAACAAACTCTAATACATATCAAAAGCTCATTGTTTGGATGAGAATAACTAGCATTCAGTAAGAACACATTTAATCATAGGTACTTCGTAATAATTTTAGAAATATTAATTTGTTTTACTCTTCATAGCAATCATAGATATTATTGTTATAATCAGGTTAAAGACAAGAAAATTTAATGAAAGATTAATTAATATAACTACAGATAGTTAGCTTACACTATTAATCCAGGCTATGAGCGTCATGAAAGCAGTACATCCTAAGATAAATTACATTGTCTTATAAAAATTAGTCAGAATCTGTAGGATATTTTACTATTTTGAGATGCAAAGATGCTTATTGTAAGATCTTCATAGGTGGATTTTGAAGATAATATCTCCATGACAAGAAACAGAAGCTGGATGCTGGTGATTGGCAACTATAATTAAAGCTATTTGGGAAGCTGAGATCTAAGCACTATGCTTCAAAGTCAGCCCGGGCAGTGAAACTCTTATCTAATTAACCAATAAACTACTGAAATTGGACTGTGATTCAAATACTAATACAGTGTCAGCCTCAAGTAAAAATACCATCAAGATCCCAAAGCCCTGAGTTTAAGTCACAGTCCTCAAACATACATACATACATACATACATACATACATACATATTAATTTGTGTTATATATTGATATATATTATACATACATAAATATGTTAATACAGAAAGGAATAAGGAATTGTGGCATTAAAGTCTCTTAACATGCAATTTAAGCATTAATTTTGCAAAATAAAATGAGCATGAAATTTCAACATTATGAGTATATGTTTATTTGAATTAGGGAAGGGAAGGGGAACAACAAAATGGTGAGACAAAGGACAAAGGGTGAACCACTGCAGCATTGATATTCATAAGACAATATGTTGCAAATGTTTTACCACTTGGTGCGGAGCACTGGAGGCGGGGATGGGCAAAAACTGAGGGAGGGGAAACAATGTTTTACAAGAAATATACTCAATACCTGACCTATACAACTATAATCCTTCTGTCCATCACCTTTACAATTAAATTAAATTAAAAAAGAATTAAAGAATGAAGCTATAATTTGTATTAAGTAAAATACTCATTTTGAGTATTCACTAGGAATACAATGGAATACTAGCAGAAGACTTTAGGGTTCTCTGCTTTTATGTATAATCAATGTATTACTGAGTTTATATAGTTTCACAATTTAGGACAGCTATTAAATTTCTTAACATTTAAAAATCAGAAAATTATGTAAGCAGTGTATTTTTCACTGAAGAGTCATATTTAATATTTTAAGTTAATTAAATTTGCTGTTCCAAACTATTAAGCATACTATCAATAATATTCTTAGAAATCTATTTCATTTGGTTCCCAGAACATAATAGTGATAGCCTACAACATGGAGAAAATAGGCTGAGTCCTCACTGAAGCCAGAAGAGCAGAGATCTGTCACTGGTATCTGTATTTTTACTTCAAAATATTGCCTTAAAGAGGGAAAATCAAGTTTATAGACTATTGAATGTTATTGATCGCCAATAAATATTATCAGGCCATCAAAAAGAGAAAAAAAACTATTCATTTCAAACATTGTGCTTAATTCTTAAAACTATACCTCGTATACTACAGTAAGAAAATACACTACAATTTTTTCAAACTTTTAATGCTGAAGAGTATAGATGTTTGTAGCATGTAAATAAATATACAAGGATATTGTAATTCATTTACATTTCTACGTTTCCTAACACTGAAAATACTTGTGTTTAAAATATTTAGTTGGATGCTGATAATTAATGATGGTCTCCTAGCCATTTAGAAGACTGAGATGTAAGGATCCCAGTTCAAAGCCAGCCTGGGGAGACAATTGAGAGACTCCAATTAACTAGTAAAATAATAGAAGTCGTGGTGTGGTTCAAGTTGTAGAGCACCAACCTTGAGTGGAAAATGCTAAGTAAGACTGTAAGCTACTGAGTTCAAAACCCAGTACTGACAAAATAAGGAAAAGGAAATATTCACAAACCTGGAAAAATTGAGAAAATGGTGTATATTCCTATGTTTCTTTTATAAGTCATAATTCAGTCCCTACTCACATGGATAAATTTCAAGATAGAGTTTTTTTGGCATTCTGAAATGCATGATCATATTACTTGTTTGTTTCTTGAGACTGTTCCTTAAATTTATTAAAATGTTTAAAATTAGACTATTTTCCTTTATGCAGGGCTGGGCAATGTCCTTGAGCTTCTTATGCTCAAGTCTAGCACTCTACCACTTGAGCCACAGCTCCACTTCTGGCTTTTACTGTTTATGTGGTCCTGAGGAATTGAACCCAGGTCTTCATGTATGCTAGGCAAGTACTCTACCACTAAGCCACGTTCCCAGCCCTTGTACATCTTTTAGAATGAGAATAAAAGTAAAATTGTTTGAATAGATTCTAGAAAATCATGGTTCCTAGAATCTTAATCATGAATGCCATTTTTGCCTCACCACTATTTTCTTTAAAATTCACAAAGAATTTGTATTACTTATCTTCACTTTATATATAGATATAGTATATATATATATATATATATATACACACACATATATCTGAACTTTTATACATATGTATATTCACATATATATGTAGGTTATGTAGATTTTAACATATGAACTCAGGGACTCATGCTTACAAGGCATGCAATATAACACTTGACCTTACTTGCCTCTTTCTTTATTTTCCAAATTAAGTACCATTTTGGGTGCCTAGGGCTGCTGAGCCTACAGCTCTTACCATAACGGAAATCACAGGTGCATGTTACATTGTACAGATGTTCGGTGTAACAGGTCCTCTCTAATTGCACCAGCTGGCTTCAAACTTCTTACAGTCTTCTCTTCATAAGTAACTGGGATAGCAGGCAAGAACCACCACAGATGGCCCTGTATAAAAATTATGATATCTCCATCTTCACATCAGTGTTTCTTATCTGATTTATTTATTTATTTATATACTTCATTCTCCATTTTTGGTGCTAGCTTTCCTCCAGAGACCGAGATCAGAGGATCATGGTAGGAAGCCTGCCTAAGATGAAATGCCTGTAAAATCTCATTTCAAATTAACTAGTAAAAAGCTGATTTAGAGGGATGCCTGAGGTGTTAGAGCACTAGTTATGGGCAAGAAAGCCTAGCAACAACAGGAGGCAGTGGCACACAGACACACACACACAAACACACACACACACACACACACACACACACACACACGGGTTGAATGAAATTTCGGGCTATATAGCAACACAATGTCAGAAAGAATAACAATTTTCTTGATCCATTCATCTACTGAGGGGATCAAGAAAATGTACACAATGGAAATCTATGTCTCTATCAGAAAGAATGACATTACCCCATTTGTTAGGAAATAGAAAGACTTGGAAAAAATTATATTAAGTGAAGTAAGCCAGGCCCAAAGAAACAAAGGTCCAATAGTTTTCCTTATTTGCAATAAAGCATAAGTATATGCTGGGACAAGCAGAAAAGGTCAGATAAGATGATGTTAAGCAAAATGAACCCCAAGATAAGGACATAAGTATTTTTTGTTTTCTTCCTTGCTATTGTTTCTAACATATTTAAAAGATATTTCTTTGTTGCTTTGTATGTCCCTCTCCCACAGTATAACACCTGTTTTCACTGTATTTGATGTTGGTATAGTTTGTGGAGGGGAAGGGAAAAAACAAATTGTTTAAATAGGGATACAAGTGAACCATTGCAACAACGATATGTACAAGACAGAAAAATGAACTTTACAATTTAGGCAGGGGTGGAGGAGTGGAGGGGTAGAGGAGTGGGAGGTAGAGAGGTGAGCTTAGGGGTGTAGCCCTGGAGATGGGAGGGAAGGGATGGTAGGGGAAAAACAAAGGAGGAGGCAACAATGCTTGTTAGGAAATGTACTCATTACCTTGCTCATGTAACTGTAACCCCTCTGTAGAATATTTTCACAATAAAAAACTTAATTCAAAAAAGAAAGGAAAAAGTTTGCTGTTAGTGTAAATTGTTTTTCAAGCATTCTTAATACTAGTAAACATGTTTTCTCTTTTTTACATTTTTACATTCAAAATTCGTGACGAAGGAATGGAGGCTTCAAAGGAAAAAATATATCATGACCATCAAATCAAAACAAAGTAACTGCATCTTCTTAAATGTATCCTGGATAGAATATTAGTAAATATAAGAAATGAGACCAACATGAAAGTACATCACACACTTAGGAATTTGTAGTGACCTCATTCAAAATAATAGACACAAAGAAAACAATGATATTAGAAAAAAATCATGATTTTGTAATTCACCTTCCATTTTAAAAGTTATATTAAAAATAAATAAAAATAAGAAAGCCAACATATAGTCCATTTGGAAAACACCAGATGTCAATTCATTCATGAAAATAAATAGGGGAGGGATTATTTCTCCTAATGTAGAACTATGTATTACAGCCACATACAAATAATATGTACTCATAAAATGTATTCTCTTCCAAAATTGATTTGAAGTTGACCCTTAGGGAAGAAAATTGAATAAGATTGGGAAAGCAGATATATTTCTCTTGATACATTTAAATAAAAATGTTCATGTGAGAGGTGCTAAAACTTAAGACAACTTAGGAGAATCTTACAGGTAAAGTCAAAGTGACAGTATGTTCCAAGTTCCCATATTTCATGAAAATAGTTATCAATTAATATTTTAAAAAATGTCATATTTGACCAAAACAAAGCACACATCTAGTAAAATATAAAATTTCTAAACATTTAATAAATATTAAAAATTAAATACTATGTCTTATTCCAAAATAGACATATTTAATTCAATGAAATGGTTTTAATGAAAAATTATTTTGCAAATAGAAGTTATTTGGAAAATTATTTGGGTAGGAATTATGATCTATAAAAGTATATTTCTGGAGATTGAGAAGGAAATCTAAGTAGTGTATAAAATATAATTTGCAAAGGAGAAAAATAAACAGAAATTAGTGAAGAAAATGCATATAATGATCCCATTAGACTTTATACATGTTCTACAAATTTTTTAGGAAAATGATTAAATATAATATTAGAAGCTTTTCTTTCCCAGCTGTCTAAAGAAATATTTGGCTAATAAATAGAAATGATGGTAAATTCAGTATAGTCTTGTTTATGGTCCTTTGGGTAAATGCCCAGGAGTGGGATTGCTGGGTCATAGGGGAATTGTAAAGATACTGTACAGAGGGATTGTAGGTACATGAGTAAGGTAATAAGTACATTTCCTCTTGAGCATTGTTACTCCCTCATCTTGTATATGTTTAGCTTTTTGAGGAACCTCTATACTGCTTTCCAGAGTAGTTGAACAACTTTACACTCCCAAAAACAGTGTAGTAGCATTAGATTGGCCACATCCCCAGCAGCATTACATGTTCATTGCAGCGTTTTTTTTTTTTTTTTTATCATAGCTAAGGTATGGAACCAACCCAGATACCCTCAGGAGAGGAATGAATCAGCAAGATGTATATATACATACAATGGAGTTCTATGCTTCCATCAGAGACAATGCTATTGCCCCATTTGTAAGGAAATGGAAAAGCCTAGAAAAATTACCTTAAGCAAAGCAAGCTAGGTCCAAAGAAATACAGGCTACATAATTTCCCTTTTTTTTAATAACTAAAATATGTCTATGATATACTTAGCAGAGTATCACAACTGCTAAATGCATAGCATACCAAAATGGACTCCAAGAATTGGAAACAAGAGGTACTTACTATGTCCTGTATGCAGTTATTTCTCTTTTTTTCTTTCTGTTTTAGTTTTTTGTACCCTTTGTATTGTATGTGAGCTTATCTGATCCATGGAAGAAAATAGGAATCACAGAAACAACAGGACATAACATGAACTAATGCAACAATGATACTCACTAGACACTATTTTGGAGATGAACTTTACTGCTTGGGCAGAGAGGGGAGTGAGGAGTGGTAAGGGGAAGAAAATGAGGGAGGTGTAACAGTGTTTAAAAAGAAATGTACTCATTACCTTACTCATGCAACTATAACCCCCTTGTCCATCACCTTTATAATAAATTTAAAAAATAAACTATTGTTACAAAACATAGAAGTGAATTCTTTACAGAAATTCAAAATGAGTGAAACTGACTTAGATAAGCTAAGCAAAAAGTCCTCTCAAAGTATAAAATAAATGAGATCAGTGTGCTTTAGATTCTATTATAGCAGAAAATCAGAAATTATGTTTCGTGGGGAAACAAGGAGGTCATATCACTGAAGGAAGAAAATGACAGTATCCATCAAGGGAAAAAATAA